>NW_024704955.1:5000-7500 GCF_018977255.1 Callorhinchus milii
CATGAATTTGATGACTTCAGACTCGACTTGGACTTGCATAACAATGACTTTGTCCCACCTCTGCCGATTCCATCTCCCATCCTGTATAGAGGCCTGTATACAGGATTATTAAAGGCTGCAAAAACTTATGATTGAAAAACAAACGTTCTCAAGCCAGTTGGCACGAGGCCTGGCCAAACAACGTGCTATGGGTGGCGCTCGGGTTGGCGATCCATCCATTACAGCTAGACCCGCAAATGTAGATGTAAGCAACACTGAGGGTTCATGGCGACGGCGTCCCACGAAACTCTTATTCGTCTCAATATCAACCCAGACGCAGTATGAAGATGCCTATGGGGCATTTAAAGTTGAAAAACCTACAATGTCCAGACCGAGTCAAGAAATGATTATTATGCATTCCATCACTTTCCATAACTCTTTATTGATTAGGGAGGAGGATAATTACGACGGTTATGCCCAAATTAGTAAACTATTTGAGGATGATGACCTTATGAGGACGACGATAGGGTAGATGAGCCCCTGCTCGAATATTCAGTAGAGGAACCAGTGCTTCAAAAGTGTCATTTAGACACAAGAAAGGACACTGTAACAGTTGAACTCCCCTGTTCTGAAACTCTCTGTGATATCTGTAAAGAACACTTGGGCAAAGCGTCAAATGTTTCAGCTCATTTCATCATCAAACACAGAGAAATACCACTTGTATTTAAATGCTCGAAATGTGACAAGACTAGCTCAAACTATCGTTCAATATCATGCCATGCACCAAAATGTGGGGGAAGGAAGGTTAACCAGGAAGTCTACCCTGGGGATGTGAGTGCTGCCTATCACGATTTGAGTCGCTAAGAGGCCTTTCGCAGCACAAGAGGCACGCACACCCAGTAGTGCGCAATGAGGAGAGAATCAAGGCCGCGACAAAGGGTATCTCGAAGAGAGGCGCACACCGGAGCTGCTGGTCGCTGGAAGAAGAGGAGCAGCTGGCCCTACTAGAATTACAGTACCAGGGGGAAAGGACTATTAATAAACTGATTGCGGCTGGGCTCGGATCAAAAACCAACAAACAAGTTGCCGACAAGAGACGATGCCTTAGCAAAAAGCAAGGGGACAACAGGACTCCGATTACAAACAATGTATCCGGTTTCCTCGAGACATCGTCAACACCACCGAGTATCACAACCGGGGCAAGGGCCAAGCTTGTACAAGTGGCGGAGCAGCTTTCAAGCGGGGCCGGCTGCCGCCTGGAGAAGACAGCGGTGGACGCGATAAGGGCCTGGCTACGGGACGACGGAAAGCTGGACGCCCTCATAGAAACGGCGACAGTGTCAACGCTACAACAGATGAGATCACGGAAAATCAAAATTCCATGTAAAAAACCCCAAAAGGAAATTTACAGACCCAGAACGATGCCAGCAAGACCATGGATGAAGAGGAGAGCTGAGAAAAAAGGTATATACATGAAACATCAGAAACTCTTTTATAAGAATCGCTCTCATTTAACGTCTTTGATTCTCGACGGCACAGATCGCCATATATGCAGGATTCCAGCATCTGAAATCTACGGTTTTTATCGTCAAAAGTGGGAAACTGTCTTTGCATTCAAAGGCTTGGGGCAGTTCAAGTCTTCCGGTTCAGCGAATAATGAACATTTTGAAACAATGATATCCGTGGAAGAGGTAAAGGCTGGCATCAATGCAATTAAACAAGCGTCGGCACCAGGACCAGACGGCGTAACGAAAGCTTCAATCTGCACAGCAGACCCGGAAGGGTGGGTACTAGCGTCACTTTTCAACGTATGGCTGGTCACAGGGGTGATTCCTGCAGATATGAAGAAGAATAGAACGATTCTTATCCCGAAGGTCATGAACGAGGAACTGCTGAAAGATCTGGGAAACTGGAGACCGATTACTATTGGCTCCATGGTCGTGAGGTTGTTCTCAAGAATTCTGACCGTACGACTGGGACGTGCATGCCCACTCAACCCACGACAACGTGGATTCATAACCGCATCTGGCTGCTCAGAAAACCTTAGGGTACTACAGGACCTCATTAAGCATGCAAAAAGATCACACAAACCGTTGGCAGTGGTGTTCATTGATGTAGCAAAAGCATTCGATTCTGTATCTCATGCGCATATCTTGTGGGTGCTGAGACAACGGAAAGTGGATGAGCACATAGTAAACATCATTCAGAACGCCTACATGACCTGCACAACCTCATTTAAAATCAACGAAATTTCGACACCAGACATCAACATCCAAGTTGGTGTGAAGCAGGGAGACCCGATGTCACCTTTGCTGTTCAATCTCGCAATGGACCCACTGATATGCGCCCTGGAAACACACGGAGTGGGATACTGCATCGACGCCGACAGTGTTACCTCGCTTGCATTTGCAGATGACCTGGTGTTGGTCAGTGAATCCTGGGAAGGAATGGCTAGCAACATAGCTATTCTTGAATCATTCTGCAAACTGTCAGGACTTGAGTTTCAACCAAAAAAGTGCCA
>NW_024704955.1:12500-96421 GCF_018977255.1 Callorhinchus milii
TTCGTGACGTTCGGACGATATTTGGCGACACTATAATGAGCGTTTTGCCAGCTCCAGGGAATTCGGAGCGAGAGAAACGAGGCCCCGTAACGCACATGAGAGCAATCCCGGCCAATTTCTACCGTTTGATGGGGTCTATGTGTGCTGGAAAAGCCTGTGGACGGTTCGTGACGTTCGTACGATATTTGGCGACACAAAAATTGCGATTTCCCAGCTTCAGGGAATTCGGAGCGAGAGAAACGAGGCCCCGTAACGCACATGAGAGCAATCCCGGCCAATTTCTACCGTTTGATGGGGTCTATGTGTGCTGGAAGAGCATGTGGAAGTTTCGTGACGTTCGGACGATATTTGGCGACACTTAATGAGCGTTTTGCCAGCTCCAGGGAATTCGGAGCGAGAGAAACGAGGCCCCGTAACGCACATGAGAGCAATCCCGGCCAATTTCTACCGTTTGATGGGGTTTATGTGTGCTGGAAAAGCGTGTGGAAGTTTCGTGACGTTCGGACGATATTTGGCGACACTAAAATGAGCGTTTTGCCAGCTCCAGGGAATTCGGAGCGAGAGAAACGAGGCCCCGTAACGCACATGAGAGCAATCCCGGCCAATTTCTACCGTTTGATGGGGTCTATGTGTGCTGGGAAAGCGTGTGGAAGTTTCGTGACGTTCGGACGATATTTGGCGACACTAAAATGAGCGTTTTGCCAGCTCCAGGGAATTCGGAGCGAGAGAAACGAGGCCCCGTAACGCACATGAGAGCAATCCCGGCCAATTTCTACCGTTTGATGGGGTCTATGTGTAAAAATTTTGACTTTTTTTGGTGCACGAGCAAATCTGCTGGAAAAGCGTGTGGAAGTTTCGTGACGTTCGGACGATATTTGGCGACACTATAATGAGCGTTTTGCCAGCTCCAGGGAATTCGGAGCGAGAGAAACGAGGCCCCGTAACGCACATGAGAGCAATCCCGGCCAATTTCTACCGTTTGATGGGGTCTATGTGTAAAAATTTTGACTTTTTTTGGTGCACGAGCAAATCTGCTGGAAAAGCGTGTGGAAGTTTCGTGACGTTCGGACGATATTTGGCGACACTATAATGAGCGTTTTGCCAGCTCCAGGGAATTCGGAGCGAGAGAAACGAGGCCCCGTAACGCACATGAGAGCAATCCCGGCCAATTTCTACCGTTTGATGGGGTCTATGTGTGCTGGAAAAGCCTGTGGACGGTTCGTGACGTTCGTACGATATTTGGCGACACAAAAATTGCGATTTCCCAGCTTCAGGGAATTCGGAGCGAGAGAAACGAGGCCCCGTAACGCACATGAGAGCAATCCCGGCCAATTTCTACCGTTTGATGGGGTCTATGTGTGCTGGAAAAGCGTGTGGAAGTTTCGTGACGTTCGGACGATATTTGGCGACACTATAATGAGCGTTTTGCCAGCTGCAGGGAATTCGGAGCGAGAGAAACGAGGCCCCGTAACGCACATGAGAGCAATCCCGGCCAATTTCTACCGTTTGATGGGGTCTATGTGTGCTGGAAAAGCGTGTGGAAGTTTCGTGACGTTCGGACGATATTTGGCGACACTATAATGAGCGTTTTGCCAGCTCCAGGGAATTCGGAGCGAGAGAAACGAGGCCCCGTAACGCACATGAGAGCAATCCCGGCCAATTTCTACCGTTTGATGGGGTCTATGTGTAAAAATTTTGACTTTTTTTGGTGCACGAGCAAATCTGCTGGAAAAGCGTGTGGAAGTTTCGTGACGTTCGGACGATATTTGGCGACACTATAATGAGCGTTTTGCCAGCTCCAGGGAATTCGGAGCGAGAGAAACGAGGCCCCGTAACGCACATGAGAGCAATCCCGGCCAATTTCTACCGTTTGATGGGGTCTATGTGTGCTGGAAAAGCGTGTGGAAGTTTCGTGACGTTCGGACGATATTTGGCGACACTATAATGAGCGTTTTGCCAGCTCCAGGGAATTCGGAGCGAGAGAAACGAGGCCCCGTAACGCACATGAGAGCAATCCCGGCCAATTTCTACCGTTTGATGGGGTCTATGTGTAAAAATTTTGACTTTTTTTGGTGCACGAGCAAATCTGCTGGAAAAGCCTGTGGACGGTTCGTGACGTTCGTACGATATTTGGCGACACAAAAAATTGCGATTTCCCAGCTTCAGGGAATTCGGAGCGAGAGAAACGAGGCCCCGTAACGCACATGAGAGCAATCCCGGCCAATTTCTACCGTTTGATGGGGTCTATGTGTGCTGGAAAAGCGTGTGGAAGTTTCGTGACGTTCGGACGATATTTGGCGACACTATAATGAGCGTTTTGCCAGCTCCAGGGAATTCGGAGCGAGAGAAACGAGGCCCCGTAACGCACATGAGAGCAATCCCGGCCAATTTCTACCGTTTGATGGGGTCTATGTGTGCTGGAAAAGCGTGTGGAAGTTTCGTGACGTTCGGACGATATTTGGCGACACTATAATGAGCGTTTTGCCAGCTCCAGGGAATTCGGAGCGAGAGAAACGAGGCCCCGTAACGCACATGAGAGCAATCCCGGCCAATTTCTACCGTTTGATGGGGTCTATGTGTAAAAATTTTGACTTTTTTTGGTGCACGAGCAAATCTGCTGGGAAAAGCGTGTGGAAGTTTCGTGACGTTCGGACGATATTTGGCGACACTATAATGAGCGTTTTGCCAGCTCCAGGGAATTCGGAGCGAGAGAAACGAGGCCCCGTAACGCACATGAGAGCAATCCCGGCCAATTTCTACCGTTTGATGGGGTCTATGTGTGCTGGGAAAAGCGTGTGGAAGTTTCGTGACGTTCGGACGATATTTGGCGACACTAAATGAGCGTTTTGCCAGCTCCAGGGAATTCGGAGCGAGAGAAACGAGGCCCCGTAACGCACATGAGAGCAATCCCGGCCAATTTCTACCGTTTGATGGGGTCTATGTGTGCTGGAAAAGCCTGTGGACGGTTCGTGACGTTCGTACGATATTTGGCGACACAAAAAATTGCGATTTCCCAGCTTCAGGGAATTCGGAGCGAGAGAAACGAGGCCCCGTAACGCACATGAGAGCAATCCCGGCCAATTTCTACCGTTTGATGGGGTCTATGTGTAAAAATTTTGACTTTTTTTGGTGCACGAGCAAATCTGCTGGAAAAGCGTGTGGAAGTTTCGTGACGTTCGGACGATATTTGGCGACACTATAATGAGCGTTTTGCCAGCTCCAGGGAATTCGGAGCGAGAGAAACGAGGCCCCGTAACGCACATGAGAGCAATCCCGGCCAATTTCTACCGTTTGATGGGGTCTATGTGTGCTGGAAAAGCGTGTGGAAGTTTCGTGACGTTCGGACGATATTTGGCGACACTATAATGAGCGTTTTGCCAGCTCCAGGGAATTCGGAGCGAGAGAAACGAGGCCCCGTAACGCACATGAGAGCAATCCCGGCCAATTTCTACCGTTTGATGGGGTCTATGTGTAAAAATTTTGACTTTTTTTGGTGCACGAGCAAATCTGCTGGAAAAGCCTGTGGACGGTTCGTGACGTTCGTACGATATTTGGCGACACAAAATTGCGATTTCCCAGCTTCAGGGAATTCGGAGCGAGAGAAACGAGGCCCCGTAACGCACATGAGAGCAATCCCGGCCAATTTCTACCGTTTGATGGGGTCTATGTGTGCTGGAAAAGCGTGTGGAAGTTTCGTGACGTTCGGACGATATTTGGCGACACTATAATGAGCGTTTTGCCAGCTCCAGGGAATTCGGAGCGAGAGAAACGAGGCCCCGTAACGCACATGAGAGCAATCCCGGCCAATTTCTACCGTTTGATGGGGTCTATGTGTGCTGGAAAGCGTGTGGAAGTTTCGTGACGTTCGGACGATATTTGGCGACACTAAAATGAGCGTTTTGCCAGCTCCAGGGAATTCGGAGCGAGAGAAACGAGGCCCCGTAACGCACATGAGAGCAATCCCGGCCAATTTCTACCGTTTGATGGGGTCTATGTGTAAAAATTTTGACTTTTTTTGGTGCACGAGCAAATCTGCTGGAAAAGCGTGTGGAAGTTTCGTGACGTTCGGACGATATTTGGCGACACTATAATGAGCGTTTTGCCAGCTCCAGGGAATTCGGAGCGAGAGAAACGAGGCCCCGTAACGCACATGAGAGCAATCCCGGCCAATTTCTACCGTTTGATGGGGTCTATGTGTAAAAATTTTGACTTTTTTTGGTGCACGAGCAAATCTGCTGGAAAAGCGTGTGGAAGTTTCGTGACGTTCGGACGATATTTGGCGACACTATAATGAGCGTTTTGCCAGCTCCAGGGAATTCGGAGCGAGAGAAACGAGGCCCCGTAACGCACATGAGAGCAATCCCGGCCAATTTCTACCGTTTGATGGGGTCTATGTGTGCTGGAAAAGCCTGTGGACGGTTCGTGACGTTCGTACGATATTTGGCGACACAAAAATTGCGATTTGCCAGCTTCAGGGAATTCGGAGCGAGAGAAACGAGGCCCCGTAACGCACATGAGAGCAATCCCGGCCAATTTCTACCGTTTGATGGGGTCTATGTGTGCTGGAAAAGCGTGTGGAAGTTTCGTGACGTTCGGACGATATTTGGCGACACTATAATGAGCGTTTTGCCAGCTCCAGGGAATTCGGAGCGAGAGAAACGAGGCCCCGTAACGCACATGAGAGCAATCCCGGCCAATTTCTACCGTTTGATGGGGTCTATGTGTGCTGGAAAAGCGTGTGGAAGTTTCGTGACGTTCGGACGATATTTGGCGACACTATAATGAGCGTTTTGCCAGCTCCAGGGAATTCGGAGCGAGAGAAACGAGGCCCCGTAACGCACATGAGAGCAATCCCGGCCAATTTCTACCGTTTGATGGGGTCTATGTGTGCTGGGAAAAGCGTGTGGAAGTTTCGTGACGTTCGGACGATATTTGGCGACACTAAATGAGCGTTTTGCCAGCTCCAGGGAATTCGGAGCGAGAGAAACGAGGCCCCGTAACGCACATGAGAGCAATCCCGGCCAATTTCTACCGTTTGATGGGGTCTATGTGTGCTGGGAAAAGCGTGTGGAAGTTTCGTGACGTTCGGACGATATTTGGCGACACTATAATGAGCGTTTTGCCAGCTCCAGGGAATTCGGAGCGAGAGAAACGAGGCCCCGTAACGCACATGAGAGCAATCCCGGCCAATTTCTACCGTTTGATGGGGTCTATGTGTGCTGGAAAAGCCTGTGGACGGTTCGTGACGTTCGTACGATATTTGGCGACACAAAAATTGCGATTTCCCAGCTCAGGGAATTCGGAGCGAGAGAAACGAGGCCCCGTAACGCACATGAGAGCAATCCCGGCCAATTTCTACCGTTTGATGGGGTCTATGTGTAAAAATTTTGACTTTTTTTGGTGCACGAGCAAATCTGCTGGGAAAAGCGTGTGGAAGTTTCGTGACGTTCGGACGATATTTGGCGACACTATAATGAGCGTTTTGCCAGCTCCAGGGAATTCGGAGCGAGAGAAACGAGGCCCCGTAACGCACATGAGAGCAATCCCGGCCAATTTCTACCGTTTGATGGGGTCTATGTGTGCTGGAAAAGCGTGTGGAAGTTTCGTGACGTTCGGACGATATTTGGCGACACTATAATGAGCGTTTTGCCAGCTCCAGGGAATTCGGAGCGAGAGAAACGAGGCCCCGTAACGCACATGAGAGCAATCCCGGCCAATTTCTACCGTTTGATGGGGTCTATGTGTGCTGGAAAGCGTGTGGAAGTTTCGTGACGTTCGGACGATATTTGGCGACACTAAAATGAGCGTTTTGCCAGCTCCAGGGAATTCGGAGCGAGAGAAACGAGGCCCCGTAACGCACATGAGAGCAATCCCGGCCAATTTCTACCGTTTGATGGGGTCTATGTGTGCTGGAAAAGCGTGTGGAAGTTTCGTGACGTTCGGACGATATTTGGCGACACTATAATGAGCGTTTTGCCAGCTCCAGGGAATTCGGAGCGAGAGAAACGAGGCCCCGTAACGCACATGAGAGCAATCCCGGCCAATTTCTACCGTTTGATGGGGTCTATGTGTAAAAATTTTGACTTTTTTTGGTGCACGAGCAAATCTGCTGGGAAAAGCGTGTGGAAGTTTCGTGACGTTCGGACGATATTTGGCGACACTAAAATGAGCGTTTTGCCAGCTCCAGGGAATTCGGAGCGAGAGAAACGAGGCCCCGTAACGCACATGAGAGCAATCCCGGCCAATTTCTACCGTTTGATGGGGTCTATGTGTGCTGGGAAAAGCGTGTGGAAGTTTCGTGACGTTCGGACGATATTTGGCGACACTAAAATGAGCGTTTTGCCAGCTCCAGGGAATTCGGAGCGAGAGAAACGAGGCCCCGTAACGCACATGAGAGCAATCCCGGCCAATTTCTACCGTTTGATGGGGTCTATGTGTGCTGGAAAAGCCTGTGGACGGTTCGTGACGTTCGTACGATATTTGGCGACACAAAAAATTGCGATTTCCCAGCTTCAGGGAATTCGGAGCGAGAGAAACGAGGCCCCGTAACGCACATGAGAGCAATCCCGGCCAATTTCTACCGTTTGATGGGGTCTATGTGTGCTGGAAAAGCGTGTGGAAGTTTCGTGACGTTCGGACGATATTTGGCGACACTATAATGAGCGTTTTGCCAGCTCCAGGGAATTCGGAGCGAGAGAAACGAGGCCCCGTAACGCACATGAGAGCAATCCCGGCCAATTTCTACCGTTTGATGGGGTCTATGTGTGCTGGAAAAGCGTGTGGAAGTTTCGTGACGTTCGGACGATATTTGGCGACACTATAATGAGCGTTTTGCCAGCTCCAGGGAATTCGGAGCGAGAGAAACGAGGCCCCGTAACGCACATGAGAGCAATCCCGGCCAATTTCTACCGTTTGATGGGGTCTATGTGTGCTGGAAAAGCCTGTGGACGGTTCGTGACGTTCGTACGATATTTGGCGACACAAAAATTGCGATTTCCCAGCTTCAGGGAATTCGGAGCGAGAGAAACGAGGCCCCGTAACGCACATGAGAGCAATCCCGGCCAATTTCTACCGTTTGATGGGGTCTATGTGTGCTGGAAAAGCGTGTGGAAGTTTCGTGACGTTCGGACGATATTTGGCGACACTATAATGAGCGTTTTGCCAGCTCCAGGGAATTCGGAGCGAGAGAAACGAGGCCCCGTAACGCACATGAGAGCAATCCCGGCCAATTTCTACCGTTTGATGGGGTCTATGTGTGCTGGAAAAGCGTGTGGAAGTTTCGTGACGTTCGGACGATATTTGGCGACACTATAATGAGCGTTTTGCCAGCTCCAGGGAATTCGGAGCGAGAGAAACGAGGCCCCGTAACGCACATGAGAGCAATCCCGGCCAATTTCTACCGTTTGATGGGGTCTATGTGTGCTGGGAAAGCGTGTGGAAGTTTCGTGACGTTCGGACGATATTTGGCGACACTAAAATGAGCGTTTTGCCAGCTCCAGGGAATTCGGAGCGAGAGAAACGAGGCCCCGTAACGCACATGAGAGCAATCCCGGCCAATTTCTACCGTTTGATGGGGTCTATGTGTAAAAATTTTGACTTTTTTTGGTGCACGAGCAAATCTGCTGGGAAAAGCGTGTGGAAGTTTCGTGACGTTCGGACGATATTTGGCGACACTATAATGAGCGTTTTGCCAGCTCCAGGGAATTCGGAGCGAGAGAAACGAGGCCCCGTAACGCACATGAGAGCAATCCCGGCCAATTTCTACCGTTTGATGGGGTCTATGTGTGCTGGAAAAGCGTGTGGAAGTTTCGTGACGTTCGGACGATATTTGGCGACACTATAATGAGCGTTTTGCCAGCTCCAGGGAATTCGGAGCGAGAGAAACGAGGCCCCGTAACGCACATGAGAGCAATCCCGGCCAATTTCTACCGTTTGATGGGGTCTATGTGTGCTGGAAAGCGTGTGGAAGTTTCGTGACGTTCGGACGATATTTGGCGACACTAAAATGAGCGTTTTGCCAGCTCCAGGGAATTCGGAGCGAGAGAAACGAGGCCCCGTAACGCACATGAGAGCAATCCCGGCCAATTTCTACCGTTTGATGGGGTCTATGTGTGCTGGAAAAGCGTGTGGAAGTTTCGTGACGTTCGGACGATATTTGGCGACACTATAATGAGCGTTTTGCCAGCTCCAGGGAATTCGGAGCGAGAGAAACGAGGCCCCGTAACGCACATGAGAGCAATCCCGGCCAATTTCTACCGTTTGATGGGGTCTATGTGTGCTGGGAAAAGCGTGTGGAAGTTTCGTGACGTTCGGACGATATTTGGCGACACTAAAATGAGCGTTTTGCCAGCTCCAGGGAATTCGGAGCGAGAGAAACGAGGCCCCGTAACGCACATGAGAGCAATCCCGGCCAATTTCTACCGTTTGATGGGGTCTATGTGTGCTGGGAAAGCGTGTGGAAGTTTCGTGACGTTCGGACGATATTTGGCGACACTAAAATGAGCGTTTTGCCAGCTCCAGGGAATTCGGAGCGAGAGAAACGAGGCCCCGTAACGCACATGAGAGCAATCCCGGCCAATTTCTACCGTTTGATGGGGTCTATGTGTGCTGGAAAAGCCTGTGGACGGTTCGTGACGTTCGTACGATATTTGGCGACACAAAAAATTGCGATTTCCCAGCTTCAGGGAATTCGGAGCGAGAGAAACGAGGCCCCGTAACGCACATGAGAGCAATCCCGGCCAATTTCTACCGTTTGATGGGGTCTATGTGTGCTGGAAAAGCGTGTGGAAGTTTCGTGACGTTCGGACGATATTTGGCGACACTATAATGAGCGTTTTGCCAGCTCCAGGGAATTCGGAGCGAGAGAAACGAGGCCCCGTAACGCACATGAGAGCAATCCCGGCCAATTTCTACCGTTTGATGGGGTCTATGTGTGCTGGAAAAGCGTGTGGAAGTTTCGTGACGTTCGGACGATATTTGGCGACACTATAATGAGCGTTTTGCCAGCTCCAGGGAATTCGGAGCGAGAGAAACGAGGCCCCGTAACGCACATGAGAGCAATCCCGGCCAATTTCTACCGTTTGATGGGGTCTATGTGTGCTGGAAAAGCCTGTGGACGGTTCGTGACGTTCGTACGATATTTGGCGACACAAAAATTGCGATTTCCCAGCTTCAGGGAATTCGGAGCGAGAGAAACGAGGCCCCGTAACGCACATGAGAGCAATCCCGGCCAATTTCTACCGTTTGATGGGGTCTATGTGTAAAAATTTTGACTTTTTTTGGTGCACGAGCAAATCTGCTGGAAAAGCGTGTGGAAGTTTCGTGACGTTCGGACGATATTTGGCGACACTATAATGAGCGTTTTGCCAGCTCCAGGGAATTCGGAGCGAGAGAAACGAGGCCCCGTAACGCACATGAGAGCAATCCCGGCCAATTTCTACCGTTTGATGGGGTCTATGTGTGCTGGAAAAGCGTGTGGAAGTTTCGTGACGTTCGGACGATATTTGGCGACACTATAATGAGCGTTTTGCCAGCTCCAGGGAATTCGGAGCGAGAGAAACGAGGCCCCGTAACGCACATGAGAGCAATCCCGGCCAATTTCTACCGTTTGATGGGGTCTATGTGTGCTGGGAAAGCGTGTGGAAGTTTCGTGACGTTCGGACGATATTTGGCGACACTAAAATGAGCGTTTTGCCAGCTCCAGGGAATTCGGAGCGAGAGAAACGAGGCCCCGTAACGCACATGAGAGCAATCCCGGCCAATTTCTACCGTTTGATGGGGTCTATGTGTAAAAATTTTGACTTTTTTTGGTGCACGAGCAAATCTGCTGGAAAAGCGTGTGGAAGTTTCGTGACGTTCGGACGATATTTGGCGACACTATAATGAGCGTTTTGCCAGCTCCAGGGAATTCGGAGCGAGAGAAACGAGGCCCCGTAACGCACATGAGAGCAATCCCGGCCAATTTCTACCGTTTGATGGGGTCTATGTGTAAAAATTTTGACTTTTTTTGGTGCACGAGCAAATCTGCTGGAAAAGCGTGTGGAAGTTTCGTGACGTTCGGACGATATTTGGCGACACTATAATGAGCGTTTTGCCAGCTCCAGGGAATTCGGAGCGAGAGAAACGAGGCCCCGTAACGCACATGAGAGCAATCCCGGCCAATTTCTACCGTTTGATGGGGTCTATGTGTGCTGGAAAGCGTGTGGAAGTTTCGTGACGTTCGGACGATATTTGGCGACACTAAAATGAGCGTTTTGCCAGCTCCAGGGAATTCGGAGCGAGAGAAACGAGGCCCCGTAACGCACATGAGAGCAATCCCGGCCAATTTCTACCGTTTGATGGGGTCTATGTGTGCTGGAAAGCGTGTGGAAGTTTCGTGACGTTCGGACGATATTTGGCGACACTAAAATGAGCGTTTTGCCAGCTCCAGGGAATTCGGAGCGAGAGAAACGAGGCCCCGTAACGCACATGAGAGCAATCCCGGCCAATTTCTACCGTTTGATGGGGTCTATGTGTGCTGGAAAAGCGTGTGGAAGTTTCGTGACGTTCGGACGATATTTGGCGACACTATAATGAGCGTTTTGCCAGCTCCAGGGAATTCGGAGCGAGAGAAACGAGGCCCCGTAACGCACATGAGAGCAATCCCGGCCAATTTCTACCGTTTGATGGGGTCTATGTGTGCTGGGAAAGCGTGTGGAAGTTTCGTGACGTTCGGACGATATTTGGCGACACTAAATGAGCGTTTTGCCAGCTCCAGGGAATTCGGAGCGAGAGAAACGAGGCCCCGTAACGCACATGAGAGCAATCCCGGCCAATTTCTACCGTTTGATGGGGTCTATGTGTGCTGGGAAAAGCGTGTGGAAGTTTCGTGACGTTCGGACGATATTTGGCGACACTAAAATGAGCGTTTTGCCAGCTCCAGGGAATTCGGAGCGAGAGAAACGAGGCCCCGTAACGCACATGAGAGCAATCCCGGCCAATTTCTACCGTTTGATGGGGTCTATGTGTGCTGGAAAAGCCTGTGGACGGTTCGTGACGTTCGTACGATATTTGGCGACACAAAAATGCGATTTCCCAGCTTCAGGGAATTCGGAGCGAGAGAAACGAGGCCCCGTAACGCACATGAGAGCAATCCCGGCCAATTTCTACCGTTTGATGGGGTCTATGTGTGCTGGAAAAGCGTGTGGAAGTTTCGTGACGTTCGGACGATATTTGGCGACACTATAATGAGCGTTTTGCCAGCTCCAGGGAATTCGGAGCGAGAGAAACGAGGCCCCGTAACGCACATGAGAGCAATCCCGGCCAATTTCTACCGTTTGATGGGGTCTATGTGTGCTGGAAAAGCGTGTGGAAGTTTCGTGACGTTCGGACGATATTTGGCGACACTATAATGAGCGTTTTGCCAGCTCCAGGGAATTCGGAGCGAGAGAAACGAGGCCCCGTAACGCACATGAGAGCAATCCCGGCCAATTTCTACCGTTTGATGGGGTCTATGTGTAAAAATTTTGACTTTTTTTGGTGCACGAGCAAATCTGCTGGAAAAGCGTGTGGAAGTTTCGTGACGTTCGGACGATATTTGGCGACACTATAATGAGCGTTTTGCCAGCTCCAGGGAATTCGGAGCGAGAGAAACGAGGCCCCGTAACGCACATGAGAGCAACCCCGGCCAATTTCTACCGTTTGATGGGGTTTATGTGTGCTGGGAAAGCGTGTGGAAGTTTCGTGACGTTCGGACAATATTTGGCGACACTAAAATGAGCGTTTTGCCAGCTCCAGGGAATTCGGAGCGAGAGAAACGAGGCCCAGTAACGCACATGAGAGCAATCCCGGCCAATTTCTACCGTTTGATGGGGTCTATGTGTAAAAATTTTGACTTTTTTTGGTGCACGAGCAAATCTGCTGGGAAAGCGTGTGGAAGTTTCGTGACGTTTGGACGATATTTGGCGACACTAAAATGAGCGTTTTGCCAGCTCCAGGGAATTCGGAGCGAGAGAAACGAGGCCCCGTAACGCACATGAGAGCAATCCCGGCCAATTTCTACGGTTTGATGGGGTCTATGTGTAAAAATTTTGACTTTTTTTGGTGCACGAGCAAATCTGCTGGAAAAGCCTGTGGACGGTTCGTGACGTTCGTACGATATTTGGCGACACAAAAAATTGCGATTTCCCAGCTTCAGGGAATTCGGAGCGAGAGAAACGAGGCCCCGTAACGCACATGAGAGCAATCCCGGCCAATTTCTACCGTTTGATGGGGTCTATGTGTGCTGGAAAAGCGTGTGGAAGTTTCGTGACGTTCGGACGATATTTGGCGACACTATAATGAGCGTTTTGCCAGCTCCAGGGAATTCGGAGCGAGAGAAACGAGGCCCCGTAACGCACATGAGAGCAATCCCGGCCAATTTCTACCGTTTGATGGGGTCTATGTGTGCTGGAAAAGCGTGTGGAAGTTTCGTAACGTTCGGACGATATTTGGCGACACTATAATGATCGTTTTGCCAGCTCCAGGGAATTCGGAGCGAGAGAAACGAGGCCCCGTAACGCACATGAGAGCAATCCCGGCCAATTTCTACCGTTTGATGGGGTCTATGTGTGCTGGGAAAGCGTGTGGAAGTTTCGTGACGTTCGGACAATATTTGGCGACACTAAAATGAGCGTTTTGCCAGCTCCAGGGAATTCGGAGCGAGAGAAACGAGGCCCCGTAACGCACATGAGAGCAATCCCGGCCAATTTCTACCGTTTGATGGGGTCTATGTGTAAAAATTTTGACTTTTTTTGGTGCACGAGCAAATCTGCTGGAAAAGCGTGTGGAAGTTTCATGACGTTCGGACGATATTTGGCGACACTATAATGAGCGTTTTGCCAGCTCCAGGGAATTCGGAGCGAGAGAAACGAGGCCCCGTAACGCACATGAGAGCAATCCCGGCCAATTTCTACCGTTTGATGGGGTCTATGTGTAAAAATTTTGACTTTTTTTGGTGCACGAGCAAATCTGCTGGAAAAGCGTGTGGAAGTTTCGTGACGTTCGGACGATATTTGGCGACACTATAATGAGCGTTTTGCCAGCTCCAGGGAATTCGGAGCGAGAGAAACGAGGCCCCGTAACGCACATGAGAGCAATCCCGGCCAATTTCTACCGTTTGATGGGGTCTATGTGTAAAAATTTTGACTTTTTTTGGTGCACGAGCAAATCTGCTGGAAAAGCCTGTGGACGGTTCGTGACGTTCGTACGATATTTGGCGACACAAAAATTGCGATTTTCCAGCTTCAGGGAATTCGGAGCGAGAGAAACGAGGCCCCGTAACGCACATGAGAGCAATCCCGGCCAATTTCTACCGTTTGATGGGGTCTATGTGTGCTGGAAAAGCGTGTGGAAGTTTCGTGACGTTCGGACGATATTTGGCGACACTAAAATGAGCGTTTTGCCAGCTCCAGGGAATTCGGAGCGAGAGAAACGAGGCCCCGTAACGCACATGAGAGCAATCCCGGCCAATTTCTACCGTTTGATGGGGTCTATGTGTAAAAATTTTGACTTTTTTTGGTGCACGAGCAAATCTGCTGGAAAAGCGTGTGGAAGTTTCGTGACGTTCGGACGATATTTGGCGACACTATAATGAGCGTTTTGCCAGCTCCAGGGAATTCGGAGCGAGAGAAACGAGGCCCCGTAACGCACATGAGAGCAATCCCGGCCAATTTCTACCGTTTGATGGGGTCTATGTGTGCTGGGAAAGCGTGTGGAAGTTTCGTGACGTTCGGACGATATTTGGCGACACTAAAATGAGCGTTTTGCCAGCTCCAGGGAATTCGGAGCGAGAGAAACGAGGCCCCGTAACGCACATGAGAGCAATCCCGGCCAATTTCTACCGTTTGATGGGGTCTATGTGTGCTGGAAAAGCGTGTGGAAGTTTCGTGACGTTCGGACGATATTTGGCGACATATAATGAGCGTTTTGCCAGCTCCAGGGAATTCGGAGCGAGAGAAACGAGGCCCCGTAACGCACATGAGAGCAATCCCGGCCAATTTCTACCGTTTGATGGGGTCTATGTGTGCTGGGAAAGCGTGTGGAAGTTTCGTGACGTTCGGACGATATTTGGCGACACTAAAATGAGCGTTTTGCCAGCTCCAGGGAATTCGGAGCGAGAGAAACGAGGCCCCGTAACGCACATGAGAGCAATCCCGGCCAATTTCTACCGTTTGATGGGGTCTATGTGTAAAAATTTTGACTTTTTTTGGTGCACGAGCAAATCTGCTGGGAAAGCGTGTGGAAGTTTCGTGACGTTCGGACGATATTTGGCGACACTAAAATGAGCGTTTTGCCAGCTCCAGGGAATTCGGAGCGAGAGAAACGAGGCCCCGTAACGCACATGAGAGCAATCCCGGCCAATTTCTACCGTTTGATGGGGTCTATGTGTGCTGGAAAAGCCTGTGGACGGTTCGTGACGTTCGTACGATATTTGGCGACACTAAATGAGCGTTTTGCCAGCTCCAGGGAATTCGGAGCGAGAGAAACGAGGCCCCGTAACGCACATGAGAGCAATCCCGGCCAATTTCTACCGTTTGATGGGGTCTATGTGTAAAAATTTTGACTTTTTTTGGTGCACGAGCAAATCTGCTGGAAAAGCGTGTGGAAGTTTCGTGACGTTCGGACGATATTTGGCGACACTATAATGAGCGTTTTGCCAGCTCCAGGGAATTCGGAGCGAGAGAAACGAGGCCCCGTAACGCACATGAGAGCAATCCCGGCCAATTTCTACCGTTTGATGGGGTCTATGTGTAAAAATTTTGACTTTTTTTGGTGCACGAGCAAATCTGCTGGAAAAGCGTGTGGAAGTTTCGTAACGTTCGGACGATATTTGGCGACACTATAATGATCGTTTTGCCAGCTCCAGGGAATTCGGAGCGAGAGAAACGAGGCCCCGTAACGCACATGAGAGCAATCCCGGCCAATTTCTACCGTTTGATGGGGTCTATGTGAAGTATTGGAATTGACGGCAGGAATTTCTTGACGGGTAACACACTTTTATTAAATCTTTACGTGTCACAATACAACGTGTGGTCTTCCTTCTTCCGACGACACACTCCACTAATCTCGTGTAAACTCTAGGCCTCTGGCTACACCCGATACACTTGACTCGTGTAGACCCTATGCCTCTGGCTACACACAATATACTCGACTCGTGTAAGCCCTATGCCTCTGGCTACACAATACACTCGACTCGTGTAGACCCTATGCCCTGGCTACACACAATACACTCGCCTCTGGGTTACACAGAGTCCCGGTCCCATTAGGACAACGGGGCTAGGTACCGCAGGGCTCTAGGTCTTCATCCCCGTCTTCATTCTTCGCTGGTTACACACTGCCCTTACGCCTGTGTGCATCCCCTTTTATAGCCCCTGCTCACGAGAGACGGAGCTGATGCGGACGTTGACGTGAGCGTCGTTCCTTAATGAACCAATCACGACGCACTCTCTCTACGATCCGCTTTCCCCAGCGCGTGTTAACATTACTCCACCAATCACACTGCGCTGCCACCTGATCACTCCCTCTCAGCGCGTCACCGGCCCACAGCCAATCAGTACCCCGTAACCCACGACCCCGCGCTGACCCCTGATCCTCCACCGTCAGCGCGCGTCACCACCTACACAGCCAATCATCACGCACTGGCATACGATCCCTAATCCCAGCGCGTATCACCTCTACATCACCCCCTCCCACATAGCTTGCAGCCGGCCCGGCTGTTAACCAACAACACAACCTAACGCAACGCAGTAATAAAGAACTCCACATCCGAGTGTGCCCCGTAACACAACAACAACAACATAACACAACCTTAAATACGAAGCAATATACAGCCCGACGAACAACACAATAAAAGCGAACACCGTAAAACGAACGCGCCAAGTGTCACTGTGACCCACGCAGTGCCGAGGCGCTCCGGCTGCCTCGACTCCTCACGTGGTAGGTTACACAAAGTAGCGCGACCTAGCGCGAGTCCGTCTGGCCGGTCCGTCGTATGGGACGGGACGTTGGCGACCGTCCGGTGGCTCTGGCAGCTCTAGACGGCGCGGATCGGGCCTGGAAGGACCGGCCCCGCCGTGAAGATCCGGCCGCCGGTGGTCGGCAGCTGTCAGTTCCGAGACACCTGGGAGCGGATCAGGCGGAGACATGTGAGGAGCAGGCAAGGACAATTCCCCCTCAGGGTCGTCGGTCACGTCACATGCTCGGCCCTCACGACACAAGGGGAGGCCATACGGAGGCGAGAACGGTTTCAGTCGGGAGGGGTGGACGTACCAACGGCGTTTTCCCCATTTTATCTGAACGCACTGGGGGCGTGCAACCCGCACGACCTCCACGGGTCCCCGCCACGGCTTCAACAATTTAGGCGACGTAGCCAAAGGTGCCTGAGGGCAATGCAGCCAGGCCCTGTCACCTGGTTCCCAATTGTGCACGGACACCTTCCGTGCCCGCAACCGCTCGTTTGCAATTTGGCGAGCCCGCGAATTAAGCCGTGCGGCCTCCCTTGCCTCTGTCAGCTTATGAATATTAAATTTAATATGCTCTGCCAATTTCGAATTAGTTCGTGGTGCGGGCAGACCCAGCTGCGTTTCCATGGGCGGGTCGGCTTCCCGACCGTACATTAGATAAAAGGGGGAAAATCCCGTAGCTGCATGGGGGGCCATTCTATACGCGGCAAGGACCCCAGGGACCTGCAGGTCCCAATCAACATGTGACTCACACACCTGCTGGCACAGCATAGAGGTCAATGTCCTGTTAAGCCTCTCCACCATCCCGTCCGTCTGCGGGTGGTACGGGGAGGTACGCACCTTCTTGGTACCCAACAGGTCGCACACCTCTTGCAGTAATTTACTCGAAAAAATTTTCCCTTGGTCAGTCAGCAAGCGTTCGGGAGCCCCCTTGTCCAGGACGTAGCCCTGGACAAAGGCGTCCGTCACAGCCGCCGCCGACTGGTTGGCGAGTGGCCACGCCATAGGCCACCGGGTAAAATATTCGACCCCCACCAACAGGTACTTATTACCCCTAGGCGTGACCGGAAAGGGCCCCAGAATATCGAGTGCAACGAGCTCGTTAGTGCGCGAGACCTGAATAGATTGCAGCGGTGGATTAGCTGCCACGGGCGGTGGTTTCCGTCTGGCGCACTCAACACAACCCTTCAGAATATTCACCACGTCACCCCCCATTCCCGGCCAATAATAGTCACGCTGAAGCAGGGCAAGCGTTTTGTTAACTCCCAAATGCAAGAGGCGTTCGTGTGCGGCCAAGACAACCTTTCCCCTCACAGCAGAAGGCACCACAATCGCATGCCGCCGGGACAAACTGTCCCATCTCATCAACAGGCCTTGCTTAAGCTCGTAGGAGCCAGTTCGGTCGTGGTTACCTTCGGAACCCTCCGTCTTTCGGCGCAATGCCAGCAGGGAGCTGTCCGCCATTTGGAGACGGCCCCACTCAATCAACGACAGTGAGAGCAGCGAGTCCTGACCCCCTGGGGTAGCGGGACCATCTCCAATTGGTGTGCTCGCGGTCGCAACCAACGCCTCCCTACCTTCCGCAACCGGAGGTTTACAGCGCGCCGATCCCGATAAGCACGCACATTTGTGACAAGGCAACAACCGCGACAGGGCATCGGCATTTGTGTGTCGCAACCCTTTACGGTACGTAGTCGTGAACTGATAGTCCTGGAGGACTTCCAACCACCGCGACAATTGGCCCGAGGGCTGGGCAACCCGTAATGAATACTGGAGCGCCGCGTGGTCCGTCCGGACCGTGAAATGACGACCATAGAGATATGGCCTGAATTGTTGTACAAAAAAAACAATGGCAAGCAGTTCGCGACGGGTGACGCAGTAGCGCTGCTCTGCCGGCGACAACACCCTGCTACCATAGGCGACCACCCGTTCGACCCCTCCAACGACTTGGGACAGCACTCCCCCAATGCCCGTGTTGCTAGCATCCGTGTCTAGCAAGAAGGGACTCGCAAAGTCCGGATAGCGCAAGGGTGGGGCCCTTACCAAGGCGTCCCGGAGGGAGCAGAATGCAGCCTCCTCCTCCGGTCCCCACCGGAACTTCACTCCTTTTGCCGTTAGAGCGTGCAAGGGCTTTGCAATGGTGGCGAAGTGCTCAATGAATCGGCGATAATACGAAGCAAAACCGATGAAACTGCGCACGTCTGACACTGACGTGGGCGTCGGCCACGAACTGACACAGTCCGTCTTCGCAGGATCGGTAGAAATCCCTGAAGAGTCGACAATGTGACCCAAGTACCTCACGGATTTACGAAAAAGATGGCATTTGGCCGGTTTAAACTTTAATTTAGCCGATCGCATTCGCAAGAACACCCCTCTCAATCGCTGGAGGTGTTCTTCAAACGTTTTACCGAAAACAATGACATCGTCAAGGTAAATGAGGCACGTATCCCACTGCAAGCCCGACAAAACCAATTCCATAAGATGCTGAAACGTCGCAGGAGAGGAGTGAAGTCCCATGGGTAACCGGTTAAACTGAAACAGGCCCCCTGGAGTCCGGAATGCAGTCTTAGGCTTAGACTCCTCGTCGAGTGGCAACTGCCAAAATCCGGATAATAAATCAAGAGTCGAAAAGTATCGCGCACCGGACAATGCGTCGAGAGACTCGTCCATCCTGGGGAGCGGATACGCGTCGGCCACAGAGATCTTATTCAGGCGACGGAAATCGACGCAAAATCGCAGGGACCCGTCCTGCTTTTTAACGAGCACAATAGGTGCTCCCCAAGGACTGGAGGAAGGCGAAATAATGTCGGCTTCTAGCATATCGTTAACTGCCGACTGAACATGTTCCTTCTCAGCAGGACTCAGTCGGAAGGGATTTTGCCTGACCGGTGCCGCATCGCCCGTTTCAATGTGGTGGCGTAGCAGGTCCGTGCACCCAATGTCATACTTATGTTTACTGAAGACATCCGAAAATTCAATCAGCAACCCGCGCAGCGCACCCAACTGTACCGCTGACAGATCGTCAGAGTCCGCGCACAGCATATCAATCCAATCGAGGTCCTCCTTCAATGTTACGTTACTCGTGGGGCTCGGATCAGCCTGCGCAACCAGCCTCTCCTCCGTAGGGACCCGTGCCGCGTGAGCTAGCACGGTGCCCTGCTGAATGACGGCCGGCCGCGCCCCAGCATTCAAAACCATCACAAACGGATCCCTCTTCTTGTTTCTTTCGGTAAAGTCACGTAGAAGGGAAGTAATAAAATAATAAAAATAAAACATAATAAAACAATTCTCACGACGTTTCGGCTACAACGCAAGCAGCCGTCTTCAGGTGAAGAATGAGACACTACCAAACTAGGAGCTTATATATAAGCTGCATTGGGGGTTGAAGAGCGCCTTAACAAAAAGAATGTGCATGTGAAGAGGAATTTAGCATATTCATGGAAAATGCGTAGGCGTTGGGCGGGGGGGTGTCAAAGTCATATTATGCCCATGCATTATGCAGGATCAGCAGCAACCAAGGGGGGTGCAGGGATTAGCAGTAACAAAGGAAAGGAATGTTAATGATATGTAGCTGCAGTTACTCAACAACCACGTAGAAAACTAAAGTATAAACTACATAAAAAACTAAAGTATAAACTGCATCGCACCATCAGTATACTTACTATACTCTATAATAAGCTGAGTTATAGAGTATAGTAAGTATACTGATGGTGCGATGCAGTTTATACTTTAGTTTTTTATGTAGTTTATACTTTAGTTTTCTACGTGGTTGTTGAGTAACTGCAGCTACATATCATTAACATTCCTTTCCTTTGTTACTGCTAATCCCTGCACCCCCCTTGGTTGCTGCTGATCCTGCATAATGCATGGGCATAATATGACTTTGACACCCCCCGCCCAACGCCTACGCATTTTCCATGAATATGCTAAATTCCTCTTCACATGCACATTCTTTTTGTTAAGGCGCTCTTCAACCCCCAATGCAGCTTATATATAAGCTCCTAGTTTGGTAGTGTCTCATTCTTCACCTGAAGACGGCTGCTTGCGTTGTAGCCGAAACGTCGTGAGAATTGTTTTATTATGTTTTATTTTTATTATTTTATTACTTCCCTTCTACGTGACTTTACCGAAAGAAACAAGAAGATGAATCCCTGCAATCACGAAAGCTTTAAATCGAAATTTAAACGGATCCCTGTCCGCCCCAACCAAAGTGTGAGCCACCGACAAATCGAGACCTCCAACAGCCCTATTAGAAGGACCCAAAAGCATGCCCTGTTCCAAGGCCTCCTTCCCCCATGGCTTCCGCAACCGGAGGGGAATTAACATTTGTGAACCCGGGGGCACGTGCACGGTCTGTGTCGCTAACGCCTGTATGGTAGCGCACGCCGTCCGAATTACATTAGGGCTCGTCAAAAATGAAATACGGCGACCCGATGGTAATTCAATGCAACGCTGATCAATGAGAATTTTGATGGGCATTTTTGCCAAAAAATCAGTGCCCAAGAGGCAAGGAACCGCCAGGGAAGACGAAACGAAAACGGGTCCCGACAATTTGATATCACCAATGCAAATGGACGCCCTAATCTGACCGATAATGCCCAACGATCCCCCGTTAGCGGCGTAAAATGGCACATCCACCGGAAGAAGCGGACGACATTGTACCGGGAGAATATTATAAATGAGATCCGAAATAATAGTCGCCGATGCCCCCGTGTCCACCAACACCCTGACCTCGACCCCATCAATAGATCCGGTAACGACGGATGAACCCGCTGAGGCAGCCACTATTCTGTGCCCCAACTCCGACCATTTAACGTCTCCCCGGTCCCGGCCGAACCCCCCTCTCCGAACCGAATCCCCGAACTCTACTCGGCTCTCCCCCGTCGCAACGCGACGACCCATACGTGTCGAGTATGCGGGCCAAGCATGTGAGGTGCCGCGACTTGCCGGGGTTTGCAGTGATGACTTGGGGCCTTGTTCGTCGTCCAGCCGAGGTCCCATGGCGCGCTGACGTGGGGCGCGGCAACCGGAGGCCACGTGGCCTCGGAGGCCGCAGTTATAGCACGTGATGACAGTCGTCGGAGATCTCGGTTGCTCCAGCTTGCGGGCCGCCCGCAGAGGCGAACGACCCCCCGATCTCCAGTCCCCCGCTCGTCCCGCGATGAACGCCTCCTCTCGTGGGCTGACGACTTGGGGCACGGTAACAACCGGACCCGGAGCTGAGGCCACTGCAGCGTTGCAGACGACCCCCTGCTTACGTAGAAGGACCTCGTGCGCTTGTATGCTCGTGGCGACCCGTAAGGAAGAAATATCGGTCTCGTCGGCCGTGTTGATGGGGACCCCCAGGTCCTGCGCCAACTTGAGCAGCTGCTCCAAAACCATCGCATCTTGGCCCTCCTCGTCCATACGAGGGAACGCGGCGTCGGCGAGAGCAAGCAACGTCGTGCGGTAGGCGAGCACGGTCTCCGTGTCCGCCTTCCGTCTTGCATAAAAATGATGGCGGCACGCCGAGGGAGGACCGTAGACCTTGGCCATGAGAGCCAACGCATCCTTGAGCGTGGAGCGGTCCGACCTGCGTGCGGACGTGAAGGCCGCGAGCGCGTTGTCGTCCAGCATGGCAGGCAGTGCCCGCAGTGCCGTAGCGTCGGACCAGGCGGACATCTCCTGATGCGCCAAAAATTTGCGCTGAAATTGGCTCCAATCCCCGCCTTCCGCCTTGAAGGCTGACAACGTGGGAAGGCGCTGCTGAAAGATGAAGTCGTCCTCCTCCTCGTGCTTCCTCTCCGCCGCCCCGTCGGTGTGTAAGATGGCGGCCCCAGTGGCGGGTGTGTGATGGCGGTCCGCCGCGCGCGTTGGTGACGTCAGCGGGCGCGCATGGAGAACCGCTGCCACGTGGTGATGGCCGTTCCCGCCAAAAGTTGGTGCGGATGAAATGGCGGGTATCGCCAAATCGTTTTGGCGGGAATCTGCAGGGCGACCCTGTAGCACGTCGGCCGCCGTCCCCGCTCCTCCCGACGAGCTGATCTCCGCCAGGATGGACGCGGCGGCGAGCAGCAGCTCCGCCAGACGGGAGTGTGCCTCGCGGAGCACGGTGTCAGTCCCCCGTCGCTCGTCCGGCGCCGTCGGCGGATCCTGCCCCGTGGGCAGCTCCTCTTCCTCACCCCCTGATGCCAGCTGGCCCCCGTCGTCGAGGTTGTCCCCGTGGTCAATCCCGTGGGTCCGACGGCTCCTCCTTGTATCCATGCTTGGAGGACCGTTTCACTTCTGACGCCAGTTGAAGTATTGGAATTGACGGCAGGAACTTCTTGACGGGTAACACACTTTTATTAAATCTTTACGTGTCACAATACAACGTGTGGTCTTCCTTCTTCCGACGACACACTCCACTAATCTCGTGTAAACTCTAGGCCTCTGGCTACACCTGATACACTTGACTCGTGTAGACCCTATGCCTCTGACTACACACAATATACTCGACTCGTGTAAGCCCTATGCCTCTGGCTACACAATACACTCGACTCGTGTAGACCCTATGCCCTGGCTACACACAATACACTCGCCTCTGGGTTACACAGAGTCCCGGTCCCGTTAGGACAGCGGGGCTAGGTACCGCAGGGCTCTAGGTCTTCATCCCCGTCTTCATTCTTCGCTGGTTACACACTGCCCTTACGCCTGTGTGCATCCCCTTTTATAGCCCCTGCTCACGAGAGACGGAGCTGATGCGGACGTCGACGTGAGCGTCGTTCCTTAATGAACCAATCACGACGCACTCTCTCTACGATCCGCTTTCCCCAGCGCGTGTTAACATTACTCCACCAATCACACTGCGCTGCCACCTGATCACTCCCTCTCAGCGCGTCACCGGCCCACAGCCAATCGGTACCCCGTAACCCACGACCCCGCGCTGACCCCTGATCCTCCACCGTCAGCGCGCGTCACCACCTACACAGCCAATCATCACGCACTGGCATACGATCCCTAATCCCAGCGCGTATCACCTCTACATATGTGTAAAAATTTTGACTTTTTTTGGTGCACGAGCAAATCTGCTGGGAAAGCGTGTGGAAGTTTCGTGACGTTCGGACAATATTTGGCGACACTAAAATGAGCGTTTTGCCAGCTCCAGGGAATTCGGAGCGAGAGAAACGAGGCCCCGTAACGCACATGAGAGCAATCCCGGCCAATTTCTACCGTTTGATGGGGTCTATGTGTAAAAATTTTGACTTTTTTTGGTGCACGAGCAAATCTGCTGGAAAAGCGTGTGGAAGTTTCATGACGTTCGGACGATATTTGGCGACACTATAATGAGCGTTTTGCCAGCTCCAGGGAATTCGGAGCGAGAGAAACGAGGCCCCGTAACGCACATGAGAGCAATCCCGGCCAATTTCTACCGTTTGATGGGGTCTATGTGTAAAAATTTTGACTTTTTTTGGTGCACGAGCAAATCTGCTGGAAAAGCGTGTGGAAGTTTCGTGACGTTCGGACGATATTTGGCGACACTATAATGAGCGTTTTGCCAGCTCCAGGGAATTCGGAGCGAGAGAAACGAGGCCCCGTAACGCACATGAGAGCAATCCCGGCCAATTTCTACCGTTTGATGGGGTCTATGTGTAAAAATTTTGACTTTTTTTGGTGCACGAGCAAATCTGCTGGAAAAGCGTGTGGAAGTTTCGTGACGTTCGGACGATATTTGGCGACACTATAATGAGCGTTTTGCCAGCTCCAGGGAATTCGGAGCGAGAGAAACGAGGCCCCGTAACGCACATGAGAGCAATCCCGGCCAATTTCTACCGTTTGATGGGGTCTATGTGTAAAAATTTTGACTTTTTTTGGTGCACGAGCAAATCTGCTGGAAAAGCCTGTGGACGGTTCGTGACGTTCGTACGATATTTGGCGACACAAAAAATTGCGATTTCCCAGCTTCAGGGAATTCGGAGCGAGAGAAACGAGGCCCCGTAACGCACATGAGAGCAATCCCGGCCAATTTCTACCGTTTGATGGGGTCTATGTGTAAAAATTTTGACTTTTTTTGGTGCACGAGCAAATCTGCTGGAAAAGCGTGTGGAAGTTTCGTGACGTTCGGACGATATTTGGTGACACTATAATGAGCGTTTTGCCAGCTCCAGGGAATTCGGAGCGAGAGAAACGAGGCCCCGTAACGCACATGAGAGCAATCCCGGCCAATTTCTACCGTTTGATGGGGTCTATGTGTAAAAATTTTGACTTTTTTTGGTGCACGAGCAAATCTGCTGGAAAAGCGTGTGGAAGTTTCGTGACGTTCGGACGATATTTGGCGACACTATAATGATCGTTTTGCCAGCTCCAGGGAATTCGGAGCGAGAGAAACGAGGCCCCGTAACGCACATGAGAGCAATCCCGGCCAATTTCTACCGTTTGATGGGGTCTATGTGTAAAAATTTTGACTTTTTTTGGTGCACGAGCAAATCTGCTGGGAAAGCGTGTGGAAGTTTCGTGACGTTCGGACGATATTTGGCGACACTAAAATGAGCGTTTTGCCAGCTCCAGGGAATTCGGAGCGAGAGAAACGAGGCCCCGTAACGCACATGAGAGCAATCCCGGCCAATTTCTACCGTTTGATGGGGTCTATGTGTAAAAATTTTGACTTTTTTTGGTGCACGAGCAAATCTGCTGGAAAAGCGTGTGGAAGTTTCGTGACGTTCGGACGATATTTGGCGACACTATAATGAGCGTTTTGCCAGCTCCAGGGAATTCGGAGCGAGAGAAACGAGGCCCCGTAACGCACATGAGAGCAATCCCGGCCAATTTCTACCGTTTGATGGGGTCTATGTGTAAAAATTTTGACTTTTTTTGGTGCACGAGCAAATCTGCTGGGAAAGCGTGTGGAAGTTTCGTGACGTTCGGACGATATTTGGCGACACTAAAATGAGCGTTTTGCCAGCTCCAGGGAATTCGGAGCGAGAGAAACGAGGCCCCGTAACGCACATGAGAGCAATCCCGGCCAATTTCTACCGTTTGATGGGGTCTATGTGTAAAAATTTTGACTTTTTTTGGTGCACGAGCAAATCTGCTGGGAAAGCGTGTGGAAGTTTCGTGACGTTCGGACGATATTTGGCGACACTAAAATGAGCGTTTTGCCAGCTCCAGGGAATTCGGAGCGAGAGAAACGAGGCCCCGTAACGCACATGAGAGCAATCCCGGCCAATTTCTACCGTTTGATGGGGGTATGTGTAAAAATTTTGACTTTTTTTGGTGCACGAGCAAATCTGCTGGAAAAGCCTGTGGACGGTTCGTGACGTTCGTACGATATTTGGCGACACAAAAAATTGCGATTTCCCAGCTTCAGGGAATTCGGAGCGAGAGAAACGAGGCCCCGTAACGCACATGAGAGCAATCCCGGCCAATTTCTACCGTTTGATGGGGTCTATGTGTAAAAATTTTGACTTTTTTTGGTGCACGAGCAAATCTGCTGGAAAAGCGTGTGGAAGTTTCGTGACGTTCGGACGATATTTGGCGACACTATAATGAGCGTTTTGCCAGCTCCAGGGAATTCGGAGCGAGAGAAACGAGGCCCCGTAACGCACATGAGAGCAATCCCGGCCAATTTCTACCGTTTGATGGGGTCTATGTGTAAAAATTTTGACTTTTTTTGGTGCACGAGCAAATCTGCTGGAAAAGCATGTGGAAGTTTCGTGACGTTCGGACAATATTTGGCGACACTATAATGAGCGTTTTGCCAGCTCCAGGGAATTCGGAGCGAGAGAAACGAGGCCCCGTAACGCACATGAGAGCAATCCCGGCCAATTTCTACCGTTTGATGGGGTCTATGTGTAAAAATTTTGACTTTTTTTGGTGCACGAGCAAATCTGCTGGAAAAGCGTGTGGAAGTTTCGTGACGTTCGGACGATATTTGGCGACACTATAATGAGCGTTTTGCCAGCTCCAGGGAATTCGGAGCGAGAGAAACGAGGCCCCGTAACGCACATGAGAGCAATCCCGGCCAATTTCTACCGTTTGATGGGGTCTATGTGTAAAAATTTTGACTTTTTTTGGTGCACGAGCAAATCTGCTGGAAAAGCGTGTGGAAGTTTTGTGACGTTCGGACAATATTTGGCGACACTATAATGAGCGTTTTGCCAGCTCCAGGGAATTCGGAGCGAGAGAAACGAGGCCCCGTAACGCACATGAGAGCAATCCCGGCCAATTTCTACCGTTTGATGGGGTCTATGTGTAAAAATTTTGACTTTTTTTGGTGCACGAGCAAATCTGCTGGGAAAGCGTGTGGAAGTTTCGTGACGTTCGGACGATATTTGGCGACACTAAAATGAGCGTTTTGCCAGCTCCAGGGAATTCGGAGCGAGAGAAACGAGGCCCCGTAACGCACATGAGAGTGTGGTGCCACAGCGACGGGGCCGCTCTGCCGAGCCAGGGAGCCGCCCGGCTTCCCCCACCGCACTGCCCCCCATCACCCGCCCCACATAAGCACACACCCGCACGCATCCCCCCCCCCCCCCATAGAGCTGGAAGGGAAGGTTACCTGATCGACCGGTTTTTATCCGAGAGACCCTTATCGGGATTAATTCTCACGGTTTCCGGCGATCAGGGAATTGGATGACCTCCCCCGTGCTACGTGGTACCGCGGCGCTGCTGCCGGCCTTAATATGGTGTGGTCGCGGCGTGGGGCATTCGGCCACCGCGGTTGAGGCGCATTTCCCCCCACACACACCCCCACGAGTCGACGGGGCAAGCAGGGGAGGCACGAGACAGCATGAATAGCGGGGTCACAGGGGCTGTTGCGCATAGTCATGGAGGGTTGGGATAATTGCGCTTGAGCGCGCAGGCCCCATTGTTAGGAAGGGTAAGGGAGTAATTAGGATGTACGCCGCCAACGTCGCGCACTGATTAGCATATCAACAGCGCCCGGGAACCGCCGTGCGCGGGCTTGGGGTGCACGAGCCCATTGTTCAGCGCAGCATCCCCTTGGAGGTAGGGAGGATAAATAGAGGAGCGGAGAGGGGAAATCGCCCCTTCTCTCCAGGCCAGCGGACCAGCAGGAGTTCCAGCCAGCGACCCGGACGTCCGTGCGACGCATCGAGGTACGCTGTTAGCGCAGAGAGCAGCGAACCTCCGCGGGCACCAAACAGTGAGTGGGGAGGTGAAGTAGGGTATCGTAAGCCGATAAATAGGGAATAGGTACAGGTTTAGTGGAATAGGCCAGCCTCGTCGACTCACTGATTCCACATCAATTCGCAGGTGGCATATAATAAATCATTAATAGCGAAGCGTGGTCTCGCGTGATCTTGTCGTGCAGTGTGAGCGTGTGGGTGCGCTGTGTGCACAGTGGTTCGCCACGTGAGTGAGCGCTGCGCGGAGCTGAGCGCGCGGGTTGCGCGTGGGTACGCAGTGATTCTGTGGTGCTGCGGCTCGCCTCGGGGGAGCGCTGCGCAGAGCGGTGCGAGAGTGGGTGTCGCGTGTGTTCACTCCGTGTGTGATACAGGTGCGCGAGTATAACGTGAGTTGAGTTGGAGTGCGCGGAGCGGCGTGTGTGTGGGCGTGCGTGCGTAATCGGCGTCCCCCAGGTGCGCGCTCATAACGTGAGCGGCCAGCAGGCGGCGAGCGCTGCGCAGAGCGGCGCAAGAGTGGGTATCGCGTGTGGAGCTGTATGCGTGTGTGCGCGCACGTTCACTACGTGTATAATACGGATGCGCATTGGGAACGTGCCGCACAGGGCTATACTGCGAGCACGGCGTTTGATCGACGATGATGTGCGCACGTATGCTCGCAGCGTGGGAGCGCGGCGCGAGGCTGTAACCGTAGGGGCGTCGCGTTCGAATGCCGGCGAAACCGTAGCGGGTAATAGGGAGGTGGGGTAACGTAAACGAATAGGGGATGCAGGCGGGAGGGACCCCGGGGGCCGACGGCCCCCACAAATTGGTGTCAGAAGCGGTACGGACCCCCGCGTTACCTCACGCTAAAATAAGACTAATATTTACCGGCCGGGGGGCCCCTTCGTGGAAGGCATTCGCCCGCAATCTCTTAGGGGCCAAGGAAATTAATGGATGGACGGACGCGCAGGCAGTACGTCAACTTAATATGAATCTTGATGGGCGGGCAGCCGATTTTGTAGAAGCGTTACCCGCGAGCGCACAGACACAGCTAGAGGAGCTGATGCGCCGACTCGATCAGCGTTTTGGCACGCGTGACGAGGAGGAAGCAAAATCGGCCTTAGAGGCGCGCCGGCGCCAACCTGGCGAAGATCTACGTGATTACGCCGAGGATGTGCGCGAGTTAACAAAGATCGCACGCCCGGGGTACGCAACTGATGTTATTGAGGAACTGGCCGCCGAGAAAATCCAGCGGTACCTGTCTCGCACGGCGTGGTGGCAGCCAGACATGAGCTGCCCACGTCTTCCCTTTAACACCCTTGTCGAGCGCGCACGTAAGTGTGAAAGAATTCACAGCGAACGCGCGCAGCTCCGGGGGCTGGGACGAGAGCGCGCCATTGCGAGCCTGCTCTCGGAAGACGAGGAGGAGGAACAGGAGCTCGCGAGGACGGTAAGGGGCCGGGAAAGAGAGCCTCCAGTGTCCCGCGAGACAACCCCGGGATGGGTTGCCGGTATACAAACGGGTATAAAGGATGTCTCCGGCCAGGTAACCCAGGTACGCGAGGAAACGAATAAAAATATGACCCAACTGCAATCCTCCGTTGAGACCATCCGATCCGAGATGGGGGAACTAGACTCCACGGTAGGAGGGCTAACTGGAAGGATAGCGCGACTAGAAGCAGAGTATGAGCAGCAGCGCACTGGGGGAGGAGGGAGTGGGCAGAGAGCCCATTACGGAGCCGCCACCCCTCCCCGGGCATGTTATATGTGCGATCGCCGAGGGCATCTAGTGAGGGACTGTCCTCAGGTCGCCCGAGCTAGACAAGAGCTAAGGTCAAACACTAAGGCCCCCCTAGAGAGGGGACCACCGGGGGGCGAAATCGACGTAGCCCCGACACAAACAAGCTGTGAGAATAATGGCGAGCGAGTGATCTCCACACAGGTTCCAGCAACAACGCCCACAGAAACGGTGACTCCTGGCGACTGGCTGCGGGAGCTGGTGGCGGGGATCACGGGGGCCACGTCGCTGGTGGAAGGGGAGGTAAACGGAGTGCGTACCCGAATCCTGCTGGACACGGGGGCGGTGGCCTCGCTCGTGAGCGCAGCGCACTGCAGCGCGATCGGGGTCGACGTGCGTCACCTGCAGGCACCGGACCGCGCGCTGCACACGGCGAGCGGAGCCGGAATGGGGCTGCTGGGGAGAGCCACCCTAGAGGTCCGCATAGGCAGCCAGGTGTGCACGCAGGAGTTCTACGTGTCGAGTGCGTTGTGTCACGAGTGTATCGCAGGCACCGACCTCCTAGAACGGTTGGGACTCAACGTGCAACCCCGCCAGCGATGCGCCACCATGGAGAGCAACGGCGAGCGGATACCGTTCCTGGGACGAGAACCAACGCGCCGCCGCTTTGCACCTGTGGCCGCTATCCTGGCGACGGCAGTCACCATCGGCCCGCTCACCGAGATGCTGGTGCCGGTGGCAACATCCCCCACCGACCCCGCGCTCCGACCATCAGGGGAGGTAATGCTAACTCCTCACCCGGAGTTGGCAAAACGGTATGGGGTTGTGGGATCCGCCACGTTGGTAAACGCAGATGGGGACCGATTGTTTATGCGGATGTTTAACCCCCACAATACCCCAGCGATACTGCGACGGCGCACCCCGATAGCCACAGTACACCCCCTGCACGCACGCCACTCTAACGACTCGGTGTTCGCACTCTGGGCTGAGGACCCCGGTCGTCCTGAGGGTGAGCAGGACCTGGCCTGGCGAGTCGGCCCGACTCCCCGAGCCGAGGTCGTTCCCCTGCTCGACGCGTTACATGTACCATGGGCGGACTTACCTAAGGGAGAGGCCGATCGGCTGCGCGAGTTACTGCGGGAGTATGCCGACGTGTTCAGCGAACACGACTCGGACGTGGGTCGGACCGACCTTGTTAAGCACCAAATTGACACCGGTGCAGCCCGACCCATCAAACTCCCTGCGTACCGAGTGGGCGCACCCGAACGCGCCCAAATCAAAGAGGCAGTTGGGGACATGCTTCGCGATAACATAATTCAGCCCTCGGCGAGCCCCTGGTCAGCCCCGGTGGTACTAGTAACGAAAAAGGATGGGTCAACCCGGTTCTGCGTCGATTACCGTAAACTAAATGCAGTCACGCTCGGCGATGCCTTCCCCATACCCCGCATCGACGACACCTTCGACAGTCTCGCAGGAGCGCGGTATTTTTCCACCCTCGATCTGGCGTCCGGTTACTGGCAGGTGGAGATGACGGAGGAGGATCGGCCAAAAACAGCATTCACCACCCCGATGGGCCTGTTTGAGTTTCGAGTGTTGCCGTTCGGACTCACTAACGCGCCCGCGACGTTCCAGCGGTTGATGGAGTTGGTGATGCGGGGCTTGCAGTGGGAACAGTGCCTGATTTACTTGGACGATGTGATAGTGTTCAGTAGATCTTTGTCTGAGCATTGGTCCAGGCTTCGAGAGGTGTTCCAGCGACTGCGAGCGGCTCATCTCAAGCTCAAGCCACGTAAGTGTTACATCGCACAACGCGAGGTGGGGTACCTCGGGCATCGCGTCAGCGAGGCAGGCGTGCGCACCGATCCGGAGAAGGTACGCGCCGTAGTGGAGTGGCCACGGCCAAGGAATCTGACGGAGATCAGATCATTTTTGGGGCTCGCCACCTATTATCGTCGATTTGTAAAGGGATTCAGCGAGATTGCACGCCCCCTCACCCAACTCACCTCCCCTAAGCACCCCTATCAGTGGACGGGGGCCTGCCAGACGGCCTTCACCACTCTCAAAGACCACCTCACCCACGCCCCCACCCTCGCTTTCCCCGATTTTACCACCGATTTTATTTTGGACACCGACGCCTGCAGCAGCGGGCTGGGCGCGGTGTTGTCACAGGTACAGGATGGGACGGAACGAGTCATCGCGTACGCCAGCCGGACCTTGAGTGGGGCCGAGCTGAACTATTGCGTGACCCGCCAAGAGTTGTACGCCGTGATTTTCGCATGCAAACAGTTCCGGCCGTATTTGTACGGCAGGAGATGTCGCGTACGCACTGACCATTATGCTCTGCAGTTTCTTCTTACATTCAAGGAGCCGCGGGGGCAGATGGCCCGGTGGTTGGCGCAGTTGCAGGAGTACAACCTGCAAATCGAGTATCGGGCTGGCCGGACGCATGCAAACGCGGACGCCTTGTCGAGGCGACCCACGGTGTACGCCGAGACGAGGGCGGAGGAGGCCTGCCCGTGTTTCACGGGGGGACGCTGCCGGCAGGCAACGGACCCCCGAGAGGCCGCGGCCACTGACCCCCCCCAGCGAGAGAGAGTGCAGTGTGCGCCACGGAAACCCTCACAGGTGGCACTGAGGATCCCGTCGACCGCCCGGCAAGCGCGGGACCCGCGGCTCGGGACCCGATTGGACGGATCCAGGAGGACGTCGGCTGCGCCTTCCCGGGCCTAAACGACGAGCAGCTGAGACAGACCCAGCAGCGAGATCCGGATCTGGCGGCAGTGGAGGCGGCACTGCGGGAGGAAAAGAGCGCCCTACCAGGACCCTGGAGCGGTTTGTATGCCCGGTTGTGTGTGCAGAACGGAGTGGTACGGGAGTTAACCGAGGCCGGCCAGCCGGGGTGCATCTGTGTTCCTGCCCAGGTGCGACCCCAGCTGCTACGGCTGGTGCATGACCACCCACTCGGGGGCCACGATGGGGAACGACGTACTCGAGAGACCCTGCGTCGCCAGTATCTCTGGCCCAAATTGGCACAAGACGTGGCGGCCTGGGTACAGGGCTGCCGCGCCTGTCAGCAGTGCGGGCCGAAACCGGCACGATACCAGGTACCCCTAAGGCCGTTCCGCGTCAGCCGCACGAATCAGCTGGTCGGGATCGACCTACAGGGGCCATTCCCGCGATCCCATCGAGGCAACCGATATATCCTAGTCGCAGTAGAGTATTTCACCCGCTACCCCGTGGCAGTGGCCATCCCTGATAAAACGGCCTTGGTGGTGGCCCGGGCATTTGTGGAACACTACGTACTTAAGCACGGGATCCCAGAACGAGTCCTCACCGACCAGGGTAGCGAGTTCGAGGCCGAGTTGTTCCAGGCACTGTGCCGAGAGTTCGGAATCCAGAAGGACCGAACCACAGCGTACCACCCCCAGGCGAACGGGATGGTGGAGCGCATGAATCAGACCTTATCGGGGAAACTCAAACGTATGGCGGCCGCAAATCAACGGGATTGGGATGAACACCTCCCCTACGCCCTTTTCGCCTACGCCACCACCGTACACACGTCGACGGGACAAACCCCGTTTTTAATGATGTTCGGCCGTGAGTCTCGTTTACCCGCAGATCTGCTATTCGGCGTCCCTTCCCCCCAGCCGGAGGAGGGAAGCCGCCCCGTGGAACACCTGTTGGAGACCCTACGAGAAGCCCGAGGCCGAGCATACCCGCAAGGGGAAGCCGCGCATCGGCGGCAGGAACAGGGCACCCGACCCCGCATGGAACCCCCCTTATTCCTGACAGGTGCTAAGGTGTGGCTACACACCCCTCGCGTCGGGGCCGGGCAGGTGGGGAAACTGACGACCTACTGGCGGGGACCCTGGACCGTGGTGCGACAGATCTCCCCCTGGACGGTACTAATTGATGGCGGGGAGAGGGGTCGAGAGACGGTGGTCAATGTCCGCCGCTTAAAACCGTGGAAAGCGGCCCCGGCGAGAGAGAACCCCGTCACCCGAAGGCCCCGAAATCCCGGAGTACCCGCATCCCCCGTGCCCGGGGGCCTCGCGCAGTATATGGGCCCCACGGAGCCCAGGGCTCCGAGGGGCCCGGGCGGGGCCGGGGGCGACGAGGACGGCGACCCTTAAACCCCACCGCCTCTGAGTTTGTTCCCCAGCCCGCAGGTGCCAGGGGCCGAGGGGAGCCGTTGGAATGGAGGAGGAGACCACCGCCGGAGCCCCAGGAGACGGAGCCGCCACCCCCGAGGCCAGCCACAAGGGCCGGGCGAATCCCGCGGACCCCGCGGCGATACCTCGTGGGGGCAACCCAGGCGAGGTGCTCAAGTCAACCCGGGACGGGGACTGGCACCCCGGGGGGCTATGTGGTGCCACAGCGACGGGGCCGCTCTGCCGAGCCAGGGAGCCGCCCGGCTTCCCCCACCGCACTGCCCCCCATCACCCGCCCCACATAAGCACACACCCGCACGCATCCCCCCCCCCCCATAGAGCTGGAAGGGAAGGTTACCTGATCGACCGGTTTTTATCCGAGAGACCCTTATCGGGATTAATTCTCACGGTTTCCGGCGATCAGGGAATTGGATGACCTCCCCCGTGCTACGTGGTACCGCGGCGCTGCTGCCGGCCTTAATATGGTGTGGTCGCGGCGTGGGGCATTCGGCCACCGCGGTTGAGGCGCATTTCCCCCCACACACACCCCCACGAGTCGACGGGGCAAGCAGGGGAGGCACGAGACAGCATGAATAGCGGGGTCACAGGGGCTGTTGCGCATAGTCATGGAGGGTTGGGATAATTGCGCTTGAGCGCGCAGGCCCCATTGTTAGGAAGGGTAAGGGAGTAATTAGGATGTACGCCGCCAACGTCGCGCACTGATTAGCATATCAACAGCGCCCGGGAACCGCCGTGCGCGGGCTTGGGGTGCACGAGCCCATTGTTCAGCGCAGCATCCCCTTTGAGGTAGGGAGGATAAATAGAGGAGCGGAGAGGGGAAATCGCCCCTTCTCTCCAGGCCAGCGGACCAGCAGGAGTTCCAGCCAGCGACCCGGACGTCCGTGCGACGCATCGAGGTACGCTGTTAGCGCAGAGAGCAGCGAACCTCCGCGGGCACCAAACAGTGAGTGGGGAGGTGAAGTAGGGTATCGTAAGCCGATAAATAGGGAATAGGTACAGGTTTAGTGGAATAGGCCAGCCTCGTCGACTCACTGATTCCACATCAATTCGCAGGTGGCATATAATAAATCATTAATAGCGAAGCGTGGTCTCGCGTGATCTTGTCGTGCAGTGTGAGCGTGTGGGTGCGCTGTGTGCACAGTGGTTCGCCACGTGAGTGAGCGCTGCGCGGAGCTGAGCGCGCGGGTTGCGCGTGGGTACGCAGTGATTCTGTGGTGCTGCGGCTCGCCTCGGGGGAGCGCTGCGCAGAGCGGTGCGAGAGTGGGTGTCGCGTGTGTTCACTCCGTGTGTGATACAGGTGCGCGAGTATAACGTGAGTTGAGTTGGAGTGCGCGGAGCGGCGTGTGTGTGGGCGTGCGTGCGTAATCGGCGTCCCCCAGGTGCGCGCTCATAACGTGAGCGGCCAGCAGGCGGCGAGCGCTGCGCAGAGCGGCGCAAGAGTGGGTATCGCGTGTGGAGCTGTATGCGTGTGTGCGCGCACGTTCACTACGTGTATAATACGGATGCGCATTGGGAACGTGCCGCACAGGGCTATACTGCGAGCACGGCGTTTGATCGACGATGATGTGCGCACGTATGCTCGCAGCGTGGGAGCGCGGCGCGAGGCTGTAACCGTAGGGGCGTCGCGTTCGAATGCCGGCGAAACCGTAGCGGGTAATAGGGAGGTGGGGTAACGTAAACGAATAGGGGATGCAGGCGGGAGGGACCCCGGGGGCCGACGGCCCGGGGGCCGACGGCCCCCACAAGTGCCAGCTTCACGATTACACAGACCATAGCATGGCACCGCAACAGACACCACAGGCAGAGCCACCACACGCAGAGATGTATCACGCATACAGATCACTCGCGTAGATATAAGAATCTCACTCGCATATGTAGTAGGTTCAATGAGACGTAGACGACGTAGTCGGAGGCACACTTATTTATTATAATGTTTCACTCAGCACAGGCCAATGTATACAACACTCGAAGGGGTAACGGCCCCTTCACCTGTCTAACAGGGAGACCCCATTAACTCTAGCCCGGCTAGCCTACTCCCAGGTCCTCCACTCGAGAGCTAGGGGAGGCTAGCTGATCCAGCTCTGGCCAAGCTAGGATCACGGCACCCTTAGTCACCAGACCGGCTCTTACCAGAGCATCGGCTCTGGGCTCTCGGGGCCACGCCACTGGCTTGCCCTGGTCGGTCCTTAGAAGGACAGCGATCCAGGGGAGTCCCAGAGCCTATCTAGCCGGTCTTCACTCTTCACTAGTTAAGCTGAATACTGAACCCCGTGCCCACCGGCTCACCGCCTTATATAGCAACTCCCCCACGAGGGGTGGGGCCGTGGGAGATCACAGCGCCGTTACAGCCCCCCAGGGCTAACCGATGCGGACGTGGATGTAAGCATCCTTCCACGTGCGGGCATAACCACCCCTCGTGTGTTTGTTCGCCCTCCCGTAACACCCCTACACATACACCACACACACAAGTATATATGACATCCACACACACATCCTAGACAAAGTCGCAAACACCTTGCTCAATTAATTATGCTTAAATATTATCCACTGCAACTTTAAGGGTGTTTTTTGTTACTGGCAGCGTGGCATTTGGGACATGTGCTGGACTCAGCTGTCCTTGTGCGACGTTGGTGAGTTGCCCTGGTGCGGACAGAACTATTTCCCCAGCCAGTAGAGTCAGAATAATACTATTTATTTATGGTTGAGGAATCCGATGAGCTATGAAGCTCTTTTTCACAGATGTCCAGTAGGGGCTGGTAAGAACATTACAACAACAAATACTACAAAAACATGATAATAGTGCAAAGTACATGAAAGGTTAAAAAATCACCCAAAAACAAACAAATAAAACTAAACCACCCCCATCATACAAAGCCCACTGAGGTACTAACTTATTTTTCAGACGGAACCTGGTCACAAATGATAGATCAACAAAGTGACATCATTTGGACATTCATAGCAGCAAAATAATCTAAATTATCGAAATAAATGTTTCTAAATGTGGAGGGAAAAACCAGAGGATCAAACTACGCAGGGCCATGGCACGTGACCAATGACTTTTGTTTATTGCCGAGAATCCAGCTGTTAGTCAAGGCTGAACTAAAGAGAGGGAAAGATACTTGTTGTCGTGCTGTACATTACAAATACTTGTGCAATGTTTTCAACAGTGGCGTCCGCGACCTCCTGCCATGCCAGCAATGGCCGTCCACACCACCAACCTCCCGAAACAAAAGGCTCGGTCGAACTTGGCCGAGATGGTACCTCAAGCAGCTTCTTCTTTAGGCTGTTGGATGACGGTTCCGCAAGATGGAGAATACCCGTCTCCCTCAAGGTGGACGACCTTGATGAAGATGCTGCACAGTGGGCCGGTGGCCATCACTTACCACGTGGAGAGCACGGGGATCACCATTACCAGCCTAAGAGTCTGGCGGAAGAATCAATTGGTAAGAGAGAGAGAGTGTGCTGGCTTCACTGTCACATAGAGAATCAGCAGGACACCACAACAGACACACACAGAGACACCACACCCAGAGAGGCATCGTGGATATAGATCACTCAGGCAAATGTCATAATCTCACATGCATAGATGACACAAATCAGAATCAGAATATTTATACTGGAGGAATCCGATGAGCTATTAAGCTATTTTTCACAGATGTCCAGGAGAGGCAGGTTAGAACGTTACAAGAACAAACAATAAAAAATCACACTCACACCCTCGACAAAGTCGCACACATTTATTACAAGCACACACATTGTTCATGCTGTGGATTACAAATAGTTGTCCGATATTTGCGACTGAAAGGCAAGTACAACACCCGTGTTCAATCAATGGTGGTGGTGTGGCAGATGGCAAGTGAAAAAAAATATTTGAGTGGATGTGACCAACAGGGGAAGAAGGAGACTGCAATCTCTTGCCTCTCATACTGATTTTGTTTCCGGTTTTAAACAGAAGTCATCGCAACGTGGACGAATTTACCGAAGCCGCCACATGAGAGGATCCATGTGGAAATTGGCTCGGGGCAAGCGCCACCCCATGAAAATCAAGAGGACCCACAGATCCCTCAAGACTCGGCTGGATGGCTGCTCCATGATGAATAGCTCACCAACACTTAACAGCGCACCCACCAACAGCACCACTCCTACCAACACCAGCACTCCTACCAACAGCACCACTCCTACCAACACCACCATGACAAACCCCACCCCGACCAACATTGCTATCTCGACTAACACCATCACACTTTCAAATACCACCACCTCTACCAATGCTATCCTGACTAACACCACCACCTCTTCCAACCCTACAAACCCTACCAACAACATCTTCTCCACCTTCACCACCACCAGGACCGACACCATTACCCCAGCTGAGCGTGAGTGGTGTCACCTCATGATCATGGCACGCACCAATGCCCGCTGCACTACAATAAGCTCAATTATCCCTACCAGCCCAACCACCAACTCCCCCGCTCCTACCAACTCCACCACCTCGACCAATCCCACGCCTACCAACATTACCTCCTCTACCCTCACTACCACTCCCAGCCACATCACCCCAGCTGAGTATGTGTCCAGCCTCATGATCATGAGGGAAAAGAGATCACTCTTCATGGCCCGGATCAATGCCTGCTCCACCACTCCTACCAACTCCACCACCTTTAGAATCCGCACACCCACCAACACTACCACCCCTCCCAACACCGCTACCCTGACCAAACGCAACTACTCCGACGAACACCACCACTCCTACCAAAACCAACCCTACCAACGCCAACCCTATCAACACCAACCCTACCAACACCATTATTCTTACTACTACCCCTACCAACACCAACCCTACCAGCACCAATCCTACCAACACAATGACTCCTACCAATACGACCACCCCAACCGACACCATCACTCTTCCCAACAACAGTCCTATCAACGTTACCTATCCTACAAACGCCAACTCTATAAACACCTTGACCCCTACCAACACCACCACCCCAAATAAGAAATAATACAAAATAAATAACATTACAACATCGCTGCACCCTTTGCATGTTAGCGTGCTGCGCTACGAAGCCGGCGACCGGAGTTAAATTTCCGCTCATGGCCAACACCAGTGATCGACTCAGTCTCAAATTAGTGCCTGGTACTCATTTAGCTGAGGCTACCTCGCATGCCAGTCTGTTAAATCTTTACGGGGGATCTTTGTCTTTGACATATCTGTGGGCTAGAGTGTAGCTTGATTTATTGTTCATGTGAGGGATGCGCTTTGCCTGCAGCCGCCACTACATCTCCGCTCATGTGTGTTTAGCCGTGTCAGTGACGCGCCACGATGTCGCTACTGCTGCTGTCACTGTCACGACCCGGTCGGTGCAGGGTGCTCTGGGACGAAATAAAAAGTGGCACGAGGATTATCGCTGCTACTTCAGCAGATCAAGAACGGTTCTCATGGAGTCATCAAAATGCACCTGAAATCACAGCTGACCATCTCAATCACATCTGTGAAATGTCAACGGTGGTGTCCGTTGCCCCTGCTGTGAGTGGTGGAGATGTCCTTGAGCAGTGGTGATGTCCCTGAGTGGCGGTGGAGATGTCCCTGAATATTGGTGGAGTCTGTACAACGCGGCTGCTGTATTCGTGATTAAAGAACCTGAGCCGAGCGTGCTTGGTGGAGCTCAGCAGAAGGTGATGAGCCGGAGGTGTGAACTGAAAGTTCGAGCTCAAGGCGTGAGCTCAAGGTGTGAGCTCGAGGTATAAGCTGGTGATGCGGTCTGGAGGTGAGCACGCGGTGTCCCTGTGCTCACAAGCGTGGTGCGGGAGGTGGCCCGAACTAAACTTTTTATTTACCAGGTAAGGCCCACTGGTCCAATAGCTCTTTTTCAGAAACTACCTGGTCACAAATAATATCTCAATGAAGTGGCTCATCATCTGAAAATATATGTCAAATACTAGAAACGTATGTTTCTCAATGTGGAGGGGAAAACCAGAGGAGCCGTAGAAGAATCTACGCGACCACGGAGAAAACACGCAAACTCCAAATAAACAGGTGTCGGGGTCGGGATCGAACCCACGTCTCCCTGTATACCAGGCGAGGTAGTTGACATCTCTCAATAACTGCCTCCTCATAGCCGTATCTCCACATAAACAATGCGAGTGGTTCTACTCATCCCGTCAGCCTTCTGAGAGTAGATCTCAGCAGCATCATTGATTCAACACAAGCAGCATCCTGGTGAGGATTGGACACTTGGTGACTAATCAGCAGTCAGGCTTGCTTGAACCAACACTGATGAATTGCCAGGTCCTCTTGGCAGGGACCCACTCTGATAGACATGGATCAAGTTCAGCAAATAACTCTGTCACGCACTGGCTCGAGCCTGGCCCTGCGGATGTCACTGGAGTGCACGGATACACGGCACCCTCTCCTGGGTGAATCTCTGGCTGCGATGGCAGTGGCGCACGAACACAATCCCGAATTAAACAAAATCAACACATTCGTTAATAACCCGGCGGCCTTTAAAGAAGAACACATACAGGCGACGCTTCGGACAATGGCCTTCCTGTCCAAGCCGGCAGCTCGCCACTTCAACAGTTGGGACGACTGCCCCGAGTGTCGGTGCGTGGCCTCTACCCGCGGCCTCTGCTCATGGTGGAGGTGGCAATGAGACCAAAACCTCATGAGCTAAATGACCTAAGGGGCTGTCCATAAATGACGTCACGCGATTTTGGACGACTTTTGACCCCACCCTCCCTCGTCACACGGCGTCACGAAAAGTCAGACCCCCCCCCTCAAATATGACGTCACAAAGCTCTGCCCCCCATCCCCCCACAAAAAATAAAACACGCTTCAAATCGCTTTAAAGTATTGTCATTGTAGTGCGTATTTAATGTGCCGCTGCACTATGATGTTGTAGGATAAAACATTTATTAAAAGTATATTTAATTAAGTAGAACGTGTTGACTATATTTATTTAAAGTTACGCATTTTGATGTGACGTCACATTTCTCAACCCCCCCCCCTCGTCACACATCGTCACAAATGTCTGACTCCCCCCCCCCCCCTAGGTGCGTGACGTAATTCAAGGACGTCCTCTAAATAACCTAACCAACATGGACGTCCTCTCAATAACCTAACCAACATGGACGTCCTCTCAATAACCTAACCAACATGGACGTCCTCTAAATAACCTAACCAACATGGACGTCCTCTAAATCAGTGCTCCCCAACCTTTTTGGCACCAGGGACCGGTGTCATGGAAGACAATTTTTTCACGGACGGGGGGGGGGGGTCATGATTGGGTCTTTCCCCCTTTTCAAAGAAGCTGACTGAGACAAGTGCGCAGTGCGGGAAAGAGGCGCTCACCTCTTGCTGTGCGGCTCGGTTCCTAACAGGCCACGGACCGGTACTGGTCAGCGGCCCGGGGGTTGGGGACCCCTGCTCGTCTCAATGAGCTCACCAACACGGACGCCCGATCAGTAATCTCCACCGCCGCCGTGTGGCCACGTGGTACAACTGCAGTGCCACAGTGCGGGCGAGGCAGCTGCGGCACTCTGCGCTGTCTTCGCCGAGGGGGTCCGAGGGGGGTTGGGGGGGGGCTCTGGGGTGCATCCCGGGGGGGTCAGGAGGGGTGCGGGCACCTCATCGCGTGCCGCTTTCAGATGCGCTTCTGCGGCCATCGCTCTTCCTTCCGATATTTGGAAGACATTGGAGCTCTGCACTTTTAAATGTCTTTGACAACCCATTTCTTTAGAACTGCTTTTTGTGTTTAGTTTGTTGTTCTTCACCAGCAGCCAGCACCTCCGATTATCGCGGTTGGCTACGTACGGTGCGATAGAAGTTCAACATACATGTTGTATGTTAGTGCTGTATGTTGTGCATTGGTGTTGCAGCCAGCCAGAAACCGGCGCGACCAACAATATCCCCAAGCTCTGTGGTCCTACATTGGGATAATTTGTCGATACCGCGTTGGCAGTGGTGCACAAATAAAACTCAATGAACACATTCGTTAATACCACGGCTGCCTTAAGAGGAAAATATATCATGGGCGATGTTTGAGGCAATGGGCCCCATTGCATGGCATATGTTTGCCCAGTTCCATTCAAGAGCGAGTATGCATGTGAGGGGAGAGAACCAACGCGTGCGAGGGGGAAACATTAAATCCCCTCGAGATGGAAATGTCTCCGCTTGCTGCGCTTCCAGACCCTGGATAGGCCAGGAGATGGCGACCTTAGCGACCACGGGGAGTTTCACAACATTTGTGTGGTGATCCACACGTGCACATACACACAGACTCACACACTCACACAGACTCACTCACTCACACAGACTCACTCACTCACACAGACTCACACACTCACACAGACTCACTCACTGACACAGACTCACTCACTCACACAGACTCACTCACTCACACAGACTCACTCACTCACACAGACTCACTCACTCACACACTCACACAGACTCACACACTCACACAGACTCACACACTCACTCAGACTCACTCACTCACACAGACTCACACACTCACACAGACTCACTCACTCACACAGACTCACTCACTCACACAGACTCACTCACTCACACACTCACACAGACTCACACACTCACACAGACTCACTCACTCACACAGACTCACTCACTCACACAGACTCACTCACTCACACACTCACACAGACTCACACACTCACACAGACTCACACACTCACACAGACTCACTCACTCACACAGACTCACACACTCACACAGACTCACTCACTCACCACTCACACAGACTCACACACTCACACACACTCACTCACTCACACATACTCACACACTCACACAGACTCACTCACACATACACTCGCACACAGACTCACACACTCACACACACTCACACACTCGCACAGACTCACTCACTCACACAGACTCACACACTCACACAGACTCACTCACCAACACTCACACAGACTCACTCACACAGACTCACACACTCACACAGACTCACTCACTCACACAGACTCACACACTCACACAGACTCACTCACTCACACAGACTCACACACTCACACAGACTCACTCACTCACACAGACTCACACACTCACACAGACTCACTCACTCACACAGACTCACACACTCACACAGACTCACTCACAGACTCACACACTCACACAGACTCACACACTCACACAGACTCACTCACTCACACAGACCCACACACACACACACACGGACTCACTCACTCACACACTCACAGACTCACTCACACAGACTCACACACTCACACAGACTCACTCACTCACACAGACTCACACACTCACACAGACTCACTCACACAGACTCACACACTCACACAGACTCACACACTCACACAGACTCACTCACTCACACAGACTCACACACTCACACAGACTCACTCACTCACACAGACTCACACACTCACACAGACTCACTCACAGACTCACACACTCACACAGACTCACTCCCACACACAGACTCACTCACACAGACTCACTCACACACACAGACTCACTCACACAGACTCACTCACACACACAGACTCACTCACACAGACTCACTCACACACACAGACTCACTCACTCACACAGACTCACTCACTCACACAGACTCACTCACTCACACAGACTCACTCACTCACACAGACTCACACACTCACACAGACTCACTCACACAGACTCACACATTCACACAGACTCACACACTCACACAGCGCTACTCACTCACTCACACACTCACACAGCGCTACTCACTCACTCACACAGACTCACTCACTCACACAGACTCACTCACACAGACTCACACACACAGACTCACACACTCACACAGACTCACACACACACACAGACTCACACACACAGACTCACACACTCACACAGACTCACTCACACACACAGACTCACACACACACACAGACTCACTCACACAGACTCACACACTCACACAGACTCACACACTCACACAGACTCACTCACTCACACAGACTCACACACTCACACAGACTCACTCACTCACACAGACTCACTCACTCACACACTCACACAGACTCACACACTCACACAGACTCACTCACTCACACAGACTCACTCACTCACACAGACTCACTCACTCACACACTCACACAGACTCACACACTCACACAGACTCACACACTCACACAGACTCACTCACTCACACAGACTCACACACTCACACAGACTCACTCACTCACACACTCACACAGACTCACTCACACAGACTCACACACTCACACAGACTCATACACACAGACTCACACACACACACAGACTCACACACACAGACTCACACACTCACACAGACTCACACACTCACACAGACTCACTCACTCACACAGACTCACACACTCACACAGACTCACTCACTCACACAGACTCACACACTCACACAGACTCACTCACAGACTCACACACTCACACAGACTCACACACTCACACAGACTCACTCACTCACACAGACTCACACACTCACACAGCGCTACTCACTCACTCACACACTCACACAGACTCACTCACACAGACTCACACACTCACACAGACTCACTCACACAGACTCACACACACACACAGACTCACTCACACAGACTCACACTCACACAGACTCACACACTCACACAGACTCACTCACTCACACAGACTCACACACTCACACAGACTCACTCACTCACACAGACTCACACACTCACACAGACTCACTCACAGACTTACACAGACTCACTCACTCACACAGACTCACACACTCACACAGACTCACTCACTCACACAGACTCACTCACTCACACAGACTACTCACTCACACAGACTCACTCACTCACACAGACTCACACACTCACACAGACTCACTCACTCACACAGACTCACTCACTCACACAGACTCACACACTCACACAGACTCACTCACTCACACAGACTCACTCACTCACACAGACTCACTCACTCACACAGACTCACTCACACAGACTCACACATTCACACAGACTCACACACTCACTCACTCACACACTCACACAGCGCTACTCACTCACTCACAGACTCTCACACACACAGACTCTCACACAGACTCTCACAACACACACACAGACTCACACACTCACAGACTCTCACAACACACACAGACTCTCACACACTCACACAGACTCACACACAGACTCACACACTCACACAGACTCACTCACACAGACTCACTCACACACACAGACTCCCACACACAGACTCACTCACACAGACTCACACACTCACACAGACTCACACACACAGACTCACACACCACAGACTCACTCACACAGACTCACACACTCACACAGACTCACACACACAGACTCACAGACTCACACAGACTCATACACACAGACTCACACACACACAGACTCACTCACACAGACTCACAGACTCACACAGACTCACTCACTCACACAGACTCACTCACTCACACAGACTCACACACTCACACAGACTCACACAGACTCACTCACTCACACAGACTCACTCACTCACACAGACTCACACACTCACACAGACTCACTCACACAGACTCACACACTCACACAGACTCACACACTCACACAGACTCACTCACTCACAGACTCACTCACACACACAGACTCACACACACAGACTCACACACACAGACTCACTCACACAGACTCAGTCACACACACAGACTCTCACACACAGACTCACTCACACACACAGACTCACTCACACAGAGTCACACACTCACACAGATTCACTCACTCACACAGACTCACATACTCACACAGACTCACTCACTCACACAGACTCACACACTCACACAGACTCACTCGCAGACTCACACATTCACAAAGATCCCCCGTATATCCTGAACAGACTGTTGGGGCAAGTGCTGTTAGCGAGCACCTATGCACGGCACACGAGGGAGTGGGTAGCCAGGACCACGCCCGGCCGCCTTTGTCTCCCTAGTGACGATGTTTACACAAAGCGCCGCGCTAACCGCTGCACCGCCGCTCCCCACTGTTACAGTGCAGCACTGTCCCCAGGTAAGATGGCCGCCCGCCCCCACGTGACTCGGCGTGCGCACTCGGCACGTGGTGTCAGCACCACGTGGTGTCACCCAGCGCGCGCGGTCTCGCGCCGCCATCACTGCTCACGGAGTCGCTGCCGCGTGAGTCTCTGGGCCTCTGTGTGAGTCTCTCTGTGAGAGTCTCTGTGTGAGTCTCTGTGAGAGTCTCTGGTGAGAGTCTCTGGGTGAGAGTCTCTGGTGGAGAGTCTCTGGTGAGAGTCTCTGAGTCTCTGGGTGAGAGTCTCTGAGTCTCTGTGTGAGAGTCTCTGGTGTGGAGTCTCTGTGTGAGAGTCCTCTTGTGAGGTCTCTGTGTGAGAGTCTCTCTGTGAGTCTCTGAGTCTCTGTGTGAGAGTCTCTGGAGTCTCTGTGTGAGAGTCTCTGGTCTCTGTGTGAGAGTCTCTGGTGAGAGTCTGTGAGTCTCTGTGTGAGAGTCTCTGGGTCTCTGTGTGAGAGTCTCTGGGTGAGAGTCTCTGGGTCTCTGTGTGAGAGTCTCTGAGTCTCTGGGTGAGAGTCTCTGAGTCTCTGTGTGAGAGTCTGTGTGAGTCTCTGTGTGAGAGTCTCTGGGTGAGAGTCTCTGGGTCTCTGTGTGAGAGTCTCTGGGTGAGAGTCTCTGAGTCTCTGTGTGAGAGTCTGTGTGAGTCTCTGTGTGAGAGTCTGTGTGAGTCTCTGTGTGAGAGTCTCTGAGTCTCTGGTGAGAGTCTCTGGTCTCTGTGTGAGAGTCTCTGGGTCTCTGTGTGAGAGTCTCTGGGTGAGAGTCTCTGGGTCTCTGTGTGAGAGTCTCTGGTCTCTGTGTGAGAGTCTCTGGGTGAGAGTCTCTGGGTCTCTGTGTGAGAGTCTCTGGGTGAGAGTCTCTGAGTCTCTGGTGAGAGTCTCTGAGTCTCTGTGTGAGAGTCTCTCTGTGAGTCTCTGTGTGAGGGTCTCTGTGTGAGAGTCTCTGAGTCTCTGGGTGAGAGTCTCTGAGTCTCTGTGTGAGAGTCTCTGGGTCTCTGTGAGTCTCTGGTGAGAGTCTCTGAGTCTCTGTGTGAGAGTCTCTGGTCTCTGTGTGAGTCTCTGTGTGAGTCTCTGGGTCTCTGTGTGAGTCTCTGTGTGAGTCTCTGGGTCTCTGTGTGAGTCTCTGTGTGAGGTCTCTGGTGAGTCTCTGTGTGAGTCTCTGTGTGAGTCTCTGTGTGAGAGTCTCTGTGTGAGTCTCTGTGTGAGTCTCTGGTCTCGTGTGAGTCTCTGTGTGAGAGTCTCTGGGTCTCTGTGTGAGGTCTCTGTGTGAGGTCTCTGTGTGAGAGTCTGTGTGAGGTCTCTGTGTGAGAGTCTCTGGGTCTCTGTGTGAGGGTCTCTGGGTCTCTGTGTGAGAGTCTTTGGGTCTCTGTGTGAGAGTCTCTGGGTCTCTGTGTGAGGGTCTCTGTGTGAGTCTCTGTGTGAGGGTCTCTGTGTGAGAGTCTGTGTGAGGGTCTCTGTGTGAGGTCTGTGTGAGGGTCTCTGTGTGAGAGTCTCTGGGTCTCTGTGTGAGGGTCTCTGTGTGAGGGTCTCTGTGTGAGAGTCTCTGTGGAGGTCTCTGTGTGAGGGTCTCTGTGTGAGAGTCTCTGTGTGAGGGTCTCTGTGTGAGGGTCTCTGTGTGAGAGTCTGTGTGAGGGTCTCTGTGTGAGAGTCTCTGGGTCTCTGTGTGAGAGTCTCTGGGTCTCTGTGTGAGAGTCTCTGTGTGAGAGTCTCTGGGTCTCTGTGTAAGTCTCTGGGTCTCTGTGTGAGAGTCTCTGTGTGAGAGTCTCTGGGTCTCTGTGTGAGAGTCTCTGTGTGAGAGTCTCTGGGTCTCTGGTTCGTGAGAGTCTCTGGGTCTCTGTGTAGGTCTCTGGGTCTCTGTGTGAGAGTCTCTGGGTCTCTGTGTGAGGTCTCTGGGTCTCTGTGTGAGAGTCTCTGTGTGAGGTCTCTGTGTAGTCTGGGTCTCTGTGTGAGAGTCTGGTTCTGGTGCAAGAAACACAAGAATGAAGCCTGCCAATGCCCCCCTCTGCTCCACGTGGCATGGCACTGCAGCAACTCCCCGCCCGTGTGGGCCCGTGCAGTTGCACCGCCTGCACACGCGGCAGGAGACGTGGCCGCTGGTGGTGTGCCGCGTGCTCGTAGTTTTAGTGGACTGTATCGTCCTTGCCCGCACAGGAAATCAAAGGTAATTGTTTATAGCACGGCCTACATGCGCGTGCGTTTTGTGTTTTAGTGTTTGTTCTTGCTCCGCACATCAGATTAGCACCATTGGCTACGTACGGTGCGAAAGAAGTTAGTTTAAATTTCTACATCCGTTAAAGGAGTAGATGATGGAAAATGTAAAACTGAAGTCTCGCGTAAGGCAGTGTGGCGCTTACAGAAAGACACGCCTTTAGCTCGTGCAGTTACAGTCGTCTCAAGGAGACGCCACATGAAGATGCGTGAAGGTAATTTAATTTCTGACGGGGAGAAACAGCGGCAACTCGAAATATAAACCATTCTTGGGAGCCTCCCTTAGGTCAGTTCGGCCTTAAATGAGTACTCGGTTCATTGCGAGTGTAGATTCGGGAGACAAAGACGGCTGTGATTCTGCTTACACGACCACTAACAGCACGCTGCTGGCCTTCATAGAGGCTCACTCGCTACGCTTGATGTTCAGAGCTAAAAGTAGCGAATTGAGTCCCCGAAAGAAGATCTGAGCAGGCCATAAAATAAGGGACAATAAACTCAGAATAGTTTTTTACGCTTTTCATCGTCAACGCCTGCTGTTGTATCATTTCAAGCGGCATTGGTTCAACACAAGCATGTAAGAATTGTTTCAATACCACCAGGTAAATTAGTTGCTAGATGTACTGTTAATGTATGAAGTTCATAGTTTAAATAAAAGTAATCTAATGTCCGCGATTTTGAATTATCCGCGGCTGTCCTCCCTGTCAGCACGAATAATCGATAATCTACTTTATTAGCTGACGTCCAAAGAAAATCCTAAATGAATGAAAATCAGGTCTACGATTGTCATTCAATTATAGACCTGATTGAATGAAAATCAGGTCTATCGTCATAATTACAGACCCCTTAATCTGTGATGATGACGAGGAGTGGCCGCTTTCAAATGGGAAAAGTCGACGCTGTCTTTGCGCGTCAGGTGCTGCCTTAGCACTTGTTCTGATCCCATGCCTTGGTTGGGATTTTAAAAAATGTCTGTTTCCCAGTGGAGCCTGGGACGCGTCACGCAGCCGCCCCTACCTGCTGCCGGTGTGCGGACACGCGTCTTGTGTGGAGCATGCCTGCAGGACAAAGGCACGCGCGGGCTGCGAGTTTGTGTGCCCGACCTGCAAGGTACAGCTACGACAGTCGTATGGCCACGTTGTGTACGAGTGTGTATGTCAGGGTGTTTGTATCTGCCTGCATGTGCACAATAGTGCAGCGGTTAGCGCTACGCTGCGCTACGAACCCGGCGACACGAGTTCGATTCCCGCTCATGGCCGCCAACACTGGTGACGATTATATGAACCAGTCCTGGACCTCCCCTAAAGTTGACTCGGCGTCAAATGAGTACCTGGTACAGTGTGTAAACAACGCCACTGGGGAGACAAAGGCGGCCGGGCTTGATGTTGGCCAAACACCCTCTCGTGCCGTGCCGGCCTTCATGGATGCTACTCACCAGAGGTGGGACAAAGTCATTGTTATGCAAGTCCAAGTCGAGTCTGAAGTCATCAAATTCATGACTCGAGTCTGACTCGAGTCCAAGTCACATGACTCGAGTCCACACCTCAGAGGTGGGACAAAGTCATTGTTATGCAAGTCCAAGTCGAGTCTGAAGTCATCAAATTCATGACTCGAGTCTGACTCGAGTCCAAGTCACATGACTCGAGTCCACACCTCTGCTACTCACTATCGGCACTTGCCCCAACAGTCTGTTAAGGCTACACGGGGGATCTTTGTCTTTTGTATGTGAACGTGTTATCAAAACGCCTCTCGGCTGGTTTCGTGTGAAGTCCCCAGTGGTGTAACTGGGTGCTACTGCAGTGGATAAAACAACCTGCAAATATGAGCCAAAGATTTATTTGTTAACAGTGAAAGCGAAGTTTTTCAGGCATTGTCAAAAACATTTTGCAAGGGACCAGAATGGATGAATCCGAGTCAACGACACAAGATGTCGCTTGCTTCTGTCTGTGATTTGCAGTTACGAGTTTTACTCACTCTGCCACGTTTGCAATAGTTTCCTTGTATTTGGCAAGCAATCGGAGAGGGACAAACGGTGATGCCATCTTTTTTGTACGCTTTCTCTTTTTGAAAATGTTGCTGCTTGACATTTTAATGGTACACTACCAAGCTGTCAGTTGAATATGTAGCAGGCTTTCGCGACCAATGTCCATAATCGAGGTTTTTGGGTTAGATTGCGTAAATATAATAAATGTCGTTAATCCCGGCACCACCCAATACGGTCAATTAGTAAGGTTTGTCACGTAACCAAAACATGCCAATTCATGACTAGTACAGCTCATCGTTGGAAAGTAAAGATGTATTAAAATACAGGAAAATATATTGTTATCCGGCATTCTACAATCTGGAATGCTCTTCACTAACCAGCATCTGTCGTAAACGGCAATGCGAATCTTCCTTCATGTACAGACAGTCCACAGGTTGCGAAATATCTGACTTGAGGAAATCTAACCTAATGGGAATGCTTCCATAAATCATGTAACAATAAAACATCGATATGCAGACATTCTTGCGTTAATTACGTAAGCGCAAATATTGCAGCACAGTGAGGTTTGCGGATGAATACCGTGGAGCGAGACGTAAGGCGAGGGGCAACCTTACGCCTCGCTTGAGCTCCACGAGGGTTAAGGCATTTATTGTCGTCTTATGTAATTCTTTCATTTCGTAGCATTATGTCATTGCTTGTTTTATATGCTGAGAGCTTGTTTTTCCCCATGTTTCTATTGCTAGTTTTCTTCATTTAAGTTTATTTCATGAGTTTTTTACTGTATGTACTTTATTTAACACAATTCTACTTCAGTTGCTTATGCACTCAGCCCAGTATCAAGGAGGATATCTGTGTTGTGTCCAGCCCCATGGCAAGGGGGGGGGGGGGTTATCTGTGTTTTGTCCAGCCCCCGTGGCAAGGGGGGTATCTGTGTTGTGTCCAGCCCCATGGCAAGGGGGTATCTGTGTTGTGTCCAGCCCCGTGGCAAGGGGGGTATCTGTGTTGTGTCCAGCCGCATGGCAAGGGGGGTATCTGTGTTGTGTCCAGCCCCGTGGCAAGGGGGGTATCTGTGTTGTGTCCAGTCCACCATGGCAAGGGGGGTATCTGTGTTGTGTCCAGCCCCGTGGCAAGGGGGGTATCTGTGTTGTGTCCAGCCCCGTGGCAAGGGGGGTATCTGTGTTGTGTCCAGCCCCGTGGCAAGGGGGGTATCTGTGTTGTGTCCAGCCCCGTGGCAAAGGGGGGGTATCTGTGTTGTGTCCAGCCCCGTGGCAAGGGGGGTATCTGTGTTGTGTCCAGCCCCGTGGCAAGGGGGGGTATCTGTGTTGTGTCCAGCCCGTGGCAAGGGGGGTATCTGTGTTGTGTCCAGCCCCGTGGCAAGGGGGGTATCTGTGTTGTGTCCAGCCCGTGGCAAGGGGGGTATCTGTGTTGTGTCCAGCCCCGTGGCAAGGGGGGTATCTGTGTTGTGTCCAGCCCGTGGCAAGGGGGGTATCTGTGTTGTGTCCAGCCCCGTGGCTAAGGGGGGTATCTGGTTATTATCTGTGTTGTGTCTAGCCCCGTGGCTAGGGGGGGTTTTGCGATGACGCCTACTCACACCTTCGTCTCCTTCGTCAGGTCCCCGGCCTCCTTCTACCTGCAGCCCGACGAAGCGCTTGGAAATTTCCTACCCACGTGAGCATCACCGCTCTCCCCCTCGCCTCTGCGGCCGCTCGGCTCATCTCCGTGTGCGCGATAATGCGTGGTGACATGTTTATTGCATTTCTCTTTTTTTTATACTAACTGCTATAAACTAAACTTTTTTATTTTAAGTGCCTACTGAACTATATAGCTATTTTTCAGAAGTGACCTGGCTACTGTAATAAAAGACTCCGTTGGTCACTGTTGGTCTCCTTTGGCCTTTTATTTAGTTTCTTTCTCCGCACCCCGCTGGTCCTGTCCGCGGACCAGCGTCGTCTAGCGCGCGCCCCGCACGCGCGACCTCATCGGCTCCTCCACTCTTCCTCACACCCCGCTAGTCCTGACAGGGGACCAGCGTCTCCTCGCGCGCGCCCACGCACGCTCCTCCGTTAGCTCCTCCACTCCCGCACTCCGCTGGCCGACGGCGTGCTGAAGGTCCTTCGGCCACGTGGCCGATGGCGCGGATCTCCTCTCACCACCCAACGTGGCTCAGCCTCTTTACTCCGCAACTGACCCCGATTCTTCCGAGCTCCCACTTATATCCTCTCCCCCACGTGACCCTGACTCCTCCCCTTCCGGATCGTCAGATACGGCCTTCCCATACTGCCCTGCTGGCTCCACCCCCATTCACCTCGCTTCCAATTGGAGCCGAGGTGAACGGCGGCCCCTCCCACACGCCCCCCATACCGGGCTCCGCCCCCCAATAACCCGGGCCGTGTGATTGGGCCAGAGCCCAGCAGCAAACCCCATTTACGCTCTCATTTCACTACAAATAATAGTTCAACGAAGGGGCTTATGTGCAAATTTTAATTAGCCAAATACTATTAAGGCATCTTGAATCTAAATGTAGAGGGGAAAACCAGAGGACCCAGAGAAAAATCCACGCGACTGCGGAGGGAACATGCAAACTCCAAATTTACAGCAGGCGTCAGGGTCGGGATGGAACCCACGCCCTCCTGTATACCACGCCACCATGACACTATACTGCCAGCCACCGTCCAACATTCACAAGGTTCAGAAATTCCCTTCGCGGCCTGCGGAACACGCTGCAGATAAAGTTATATAGGGCGGGCACAGAGTACCCACAGTTCCCAGTGTCCACCCCCTACCCACAAGCCTCACCCTTCCCTACCCACAAGCCTCGTCCCTCACCACTCCCTTATCACAATCCTCACCCTTCCCTACTCCCTACCCACAAACCTCACCCATCCCCTACCCACAAGCATACAGGCACCACTCGCGTGGGCGCAACGTGCACAGGTGCAATGCAGGCAGGCCCAATACATAGTGGCATTGCTCAAGATTGCTTTATCAGATCCTCAGTAAGTCTGCACTCCAGCTAACATTGTAGATCGCGGCGCAGACAGCCGAGTTACATGGAAGCGCTAGAGTTTGCTCTACACGGAGCGTTAACGGCCCGCCTCCATTCCGAGCATGCGTGGAAGCGTGCTCAGCAGCGTCAAAGCGAGCCGCCGTGAGTTGGGCAAGAACGTTGACAGCCCTGACCATGTGGAACGTGGCTCGTTCAGATGGCGCGGCGAGCTTTCACTCACTCTAGCGGCGTTGTGACTCGTTGGGGCCGCTCCGTGTCAATGACCCTCCAAAACGTTGACCTGCAGCATGTTGCGTGGCCGAAAGGGAATTGCTGAATGTTACGAGGAATGTTGGACCAGTGGCTCGTGGTATGGACTAGAGAAACAAGTTTTCCATTCATGAAAAATGTAACGTGATCTATTTGGTGTTTGAACATCTTAAGACATGTTTTATTGCCAGAAAGGGTAAAACTTATTGTTATTCTTTATACTTCGATGCTGACAACAAGGTCCCATGACAAGTTAAAAAAACAATTCCACAAATGACTAAACTCCCTAAGTCTTCGTAACAGCCGTGCTTCATTGCTTTGTGTAGCAGCGCCACCGTGTGGATGGAGCCTCATAGCACTTGGAGTGTGGCATTTTTTTTATTGTGTGTGGACATCGCGTTGCGGCCTGTGTGTGCGGGGCGTGCAGGCTGAAGGAAATGCTGGAGGAGCGATTTGGTGGGAAGCCTCGGCCGCTCTACCCGAGCGGTCGCTCGCGCAGGGCGGCCGCGGCGCTGGCGTCTGGCACCGATCTTGTCGAGGGCTCTGTACAGCACAAACCACTGCACCTGGGCCACGGCCCGAATCCAAAGCCTCCGTTCTGACGGTCAGATTCAGGTCTGTTCCCGTAGTCGAGTTCACGTTTAAATTTATGCTGGGCAATGAGTTGATTGAAACCTAGAGATGTAAAATAGCAGACAGGTCACTTCTGTCACCAGGCCTTTTAGCTGCGTTCCAACCAAGGCTTTTTCTATTTCCACACCTCCGATTAGCACAGTTGGCTATGTACGGTGCGAAAGAAGTTCAACATAAATATTCATAAGTTTGTTTACCCCAAGAAGACCTCAAGCTTTCACGACCATTATCCATAATCGAGGTTTTTGGGTTAGACGACGTAAATATGAATGTGTCGTTCAACCCGCCACCGCCAACACAGCCAATTACTGTAGTGAGGTTTGTCACGTAATCAAAACGTGCTAATTCGTTACTAGTTCAGCACACTGGTGTGTTCGAGAGTAAACCCCCAACATTTACAATTCAATACTCTTTGGTTCTTTTGGTAAAGTCACGTAGGTATAAAATAAAATTTACAATTCGAGTACGACGTTTTGTCAGTAATTCCAACTCACATCAACAGGCGATAGCCAGGGTTGTTAAGAGCGAAGCAGGAGGATTTCTCAAGAGATAAATGTGATGTCTCACTTGTGGGGCAATTAGGCCGAAGGCCGGGGGGGGGGAGGTTATAAATGCATATAAATTACAATGGATATCCAATATCGGTTGGGTTATTCATAGGATAATCAACAGACATACATTCACATTATGCATGCACACCATGCATATCCATCCTGCCGTTTTTGGTTGCAAGAAAGACGGGTTTTTTTTATTCCAGCGTTCAGATAGTTGCCCAGTACCAGTTACGTTGCCATGGCGTGTTGTAGGCTGAAGCATTGACGCTAGAGGATGACCGAAACTGAATTTCTGGTTTCGGCCCAAACCGAAACCAGACCGAAAGTTAAATATTGGCTTTTGGCCGAAACCGAAAGTTGAACTTCACTTTCGGCAAACCGAAAGTTTAACTACACTTTCGACCGAGACCAAAACAGAAAGGTTTATAACCAAAGTTACCGAACACAAGATTTATGAAATACTAGCTTTACTACCCGGCTTCGCCCGGGACTTGGATTCACCACGGCCGGCTGCCTTTGTCTCCCCAGTGGCGATGTTGACACACCACTTACTCGTTTGAGGCTGAGTCGACCTAGGGGAGGCCCAGGACCAGTTCAAATAATCGTCACCGGCGGTGGCCATGAGTGGGAATTGAACTTTGGTCGTCGGGTTTGTAGCGCAGCGCGCGAATCGCTACGCAGTCGCTGCCCCCCCTACATACACACAGGATAAGGACAAAAATCCACCATGTAGCCTGTGAGACTGTAGGGGGCAAGTGCTGTTAGCGAGTACCTATGAAGGCCGGCATGGCACACGAGGGGGTGGGTGGCCAGCACCACGCCATGTTCGTAGCGCTAAGCGCTACACATGCGCGGGTGACATGACAGATGTGACGTCACAGCTCGCTTGCCGTGCAAAATATATGCATTATTGCACCCCCCCCCCCCCCAAAAAAATAATACCAAAGTGTATGCATGGTGTACAGTATGGAAAGTACCCACATGGCAAATTTAAAGTTTGTTGCATGTCAGGAAGTACGCTAAACATTTTGAACAGACACATTCACAAATTTTCATTTTTTATATATAGGTCATGATGCAATGCTACTTTAATAAAAAATGTATCTAGAACTAATCATTCAGAGCCTGCAGTAAGAGTCGTTAAATATCAAATCTTTAGGTGTTACTTAGTGATTATATCTAAACAAACGAATGTTGTAGTTAAGAAATACCAGTTTTTCCGCATTCTCGCCCAGCAGGTTGCTGTTTCTTGCATCAGAATCGACTTTAGTGATTAACTGCTCCGTTTATTAAGTTTAATTTTCTACTTCACTCAGATTCGTAATTTTGTTATCACTAATTCGCTACGTAACTATTAACTAACTGAATAACAATATTGTCAGATTTCGATTTAAAGCTTTCGTGACTGCAGGGATTCATCTTCTTGGTTCTTTCGGTAAAGTCACATAGAAGGGAAATAATAAAATAATAAAAATAAAACATAATAAAATAATTCTCACGACGTTTCGGCCACAACGCAAGCAGCTGTCCTCAGGTGAAGAATTCTTCATTTTTTTATTATGTTTTATTTTTATTATTTTATTACTTCCCTTCTAAGTGACTTTACCGAAAGAACCAAGAAGAATATTGTCAGACTTCGAATCTCGGTATCAACACGCGTATAGACTGAAGAGAACGCAACACATAAGCCAAGGCGGGCAGGCGGCTGGGAACAGACAACAACGGCACTTTGTTGTCGTCCCGCCAAAGAGACTCCACCCACGGATGCAAAAGCAGGCTGCCGTCTGTTGACATTAACAGACCATCGTTGCGGCTGTAACCTCGCTCCCAAGCTGCTGCTGATGTGTTTTTGCAGCCTATCGCAGGATTGCCTAGCGCCGACTGACCGGCCGATAGGCAGAGAGATAAACGTAGCACTAGCGTTATATTCTAAAAATAGATCTTCGGTTGACCGAAAGTCAATATCAGTTTCGGCCGAAACCGAAAGTAAACCGAAAGTAAAAAATGTACTTTCGGCCGAAACCGAACGTATGTCGAAAGCGGCCATTTGCCAACTTTCGGCACCGAAACCGAATTTCGGTCGGCCTTTACTTTACGCATCACCTCTGTGCGACCGACTGGGGATCGCAGCAACTTGAAAAGGTGATCAAATGTACAAGAGGGGTTGGTATGAATCCTATTGCTATTTGGGACTTACCTTGGAAAAACAAAACCAAGCATGTGTTTATCAAAGGATTATTCAATATTGGGCCAAAAAAGGATTGTTGATTACAGTAGACTCTCCATTTTCCACACTAATGACCGGGAGGATGGCCACGGATAATTCAAAATCGTGGATAATCCCAAATATTCATCTTCCGTGGATCTCTATGCCAAAAACCACTAAAGTATAGTGGTATAAGTTATGTTTAAGTTAAGAAAATTGAGTTGGTTAATGAATTAAACTAAAATTGTAGAACTCACGATAGATCGATGCGCGTGCTCAATGATAACAATTTCCTGCTCCCGCGCAGACGACTCGGCCCACAAAGGGGACAGCAACAGAGCCACGTCAATCAACATCAATCATTGCAATGGACAATTTTACGTGATTGCATTTACTGATCTGACCGAGGTGGTGGCACGTGCCTGTAAACTCATGGGGCTGAAAGGTGGCAGTATAGAAAGTTGGGGCACGTGACTTGTCTGTGCGGCCCTGTGAATGTTGTCCCCTTGTGCTCGTGGGCTTTCGCTCATTACTCAGTGCTGCAAAGCAGTGGCAATGGGAGCCAAGTACAGTAGACTCTCGATTATTCGCGCTAATTAGGGGAGGACGGCTGCACTAAGACCCATAGAATCATACACAGACACACAGCCTCACACAGACACCCATTGACTCACACAGAAACCCAAAGACTCACGCAGGAACAATATACTTGCACAATGACCCATAGAATCTCACACAGACACACAGCCTCACACAGACACCCATTGACTCGCACAGAAACCCAAAGACTCGCACAGAAACAATATACTTGCACAAAGACCCATAGACTAACACAGCGACCCATAGACTCACACAGAGACCCATACACCCACATAGGGACAATATACTTGCACACAGACCCATAGACACCGAGACCCAATGACACACACAGAGAAAAAAATCCCACAGAGACCCATAGACTCACACAGATACCCATAGACTCACACAGAGACCCATAACCTCACACATAGACCCATACACCCACACATAGACCCATACACCCACACAGAGACCTATAGACTCAAACATATACCCATAGACACACACAGAGACCCATAGACTCACACAGAGACCCATAAACTCACACAAAGACTATACTTGCCCAAAGACCCATAGAATCACAGGAAGACACATTGGCAAACACAGAGACACAGACTCGCACAGAGACACAGACACCCATTGACTCACACAAATACCCAAAGACTCACACAGGGACAATATACTTGCAAATAGACCCATAGAATCTCACACAGACACACAGCCTCACACAGACACCCATTGACTCACACAGAGACCCATAGACTCACACAGAAACAATATACTTTCACAAAAACCCATTGAATAACACAGAGACACAGACACACATCGCACAGGGACATTAACTCATAGACTCACAAAGGGACAATATACTTGCACAAAGACCCATAGAATCATACACAGACACACAGCCTCACACAGACACCCATTGACTCACACAGAGACCCATAGACTCACACAGAGACAATATACTTGCACAAAGACCCATAAACTCACACAAAGACAATATACTTGCACTAAGACCCATAGACTCACACACAGACACACAGCCTCACACAGACACCCATTGACTCACACAGAAACCCAAATACTCACTCACTGGGACAATATACTTGCAAATAGACCCACAAAATATCACACAGACACACAGCCTCACACAGACACCCATAGACTCACACAGATACCCATAGACTCACACAGAGACCCATAACCTCACACATAGACCCATACACCCACACATAGACCCATACACCCACACAGAGACCCATAGACTCAAACATATACCTGTGGGGGCCGTTGGCCCCCGGGGTCCCTCCCGCCTGCATCCCCTATTCCATTTACGTTACCCCACCTCCTTATTTACCCGCTACGGTTTCGCCGGCATTCGAACACGACGCCCCTACTGTTACAGCCTCGCGCCGCGCTCCCACGCTGCGAGCATACGTGCGCACAGCATCATCAATCAGACGGCACACTCCCCCTCTTTACACCGCTACGTACAGCTCTCGCACGCTGCGAGCGTGTGCCCGTCTATAGCCCTGTGCGGCACTCGCCTCCACGTCGAATAACCACGTTACCAATGCGCATCCGTATCCGACACGTAACGAACGTATGCGCACTCACGCATACAGCTCCCCGCGGCACTCCCTCACCCCTGACTACTCGCGTTATGATCGCGCACCTGTATCGCACACGGGGTGGACGCACGCACACACACGCAGCTCCCCACGCGACACACTGCTCAACAAGATCACGCGAGACCACGCTTCGCTATTAATGATTTATTATCTGCTACCTGCGAATTAGATGTTAAATCAGTGAGTCGACGAGGCTGGCCTACGCTGATACCTTTATACCTATTCCCGATTTATCTGCTATGATTCTAATTCACCTTCTTACTCACTGTTAGAAGTATTCGGCGTCCTGTGGCTTTTCCTCTATGCCGTCGCGACACGTCACGCGGACGTCCGGAGGGCAGAGCTGGGAGCCGACTTGCACGCGTGCCTCTTGAAGAGAAGTGAGAGCCTCTCCTTGCTGCGATCCCTTTTATCCTCTGTCCCGTACTCCCGAAGGCTCTCCGCTCATGAGCGGCGCATATGCTAATTAATCCTCTGTCCGCGCGCGTAAACTCTAAACAATCGCTCGCGCACCTCTTGCACGCGCACGGCGGCTCCGCGGCGCCTCCACGGCGCTTTTGATATGCTAATCAGTGTGCGGCGTGCGCGGCGTAAATCCCAATTAATCCCTTACCCTCCCTAACAATGGGGCCTGCGCGCTCAAGCGCAACCATCCCAACCTTCCGTGACTATGCGCAAGAGCCCCTGCGGTCCTGCTACTCATGCTATCCCGTCCTTCCCCTGCTTGTCTCGTCGACCCGTGGGGGTGTGTGTGGGGGGAAATGCGCCTCAACCGCGGTGGCCGAATGCCCCACGCCGCGACCACACCACACTAAGGCCAGTCGCAGCGCCGCGGCGCAACGTAGCACGGGGGAGGTCGTCCAATTCCCTGATCGCCGGAAACCGTGAGAGTTAATCCCGATAAGGGTTTCTCGGATAAAAACCGGCCGATCAGGTGATCTCCCCTTCCAGCTCTATGGGTGGGGGAAAATGCGTGCGGGTGTGTTCATGTGAGGTGAGGTGGGGGGACGCGGGGTCGGCTCCGTTGCTTGGTGGTGGCGAGGTCGGGGATTGGGCGCCTGCCGAACGGCTTCGTGGCGGCGGCATCACATACCCATAGACACACACAGAGACCCATAGACTCACACAGAGACCCATAGCTCACACAAAGACTATACTTGCCCAAAGACCCATAGAATCACAGGAAGACACATTGGCAAACACAGAGACACAGACTCGCACAGAGACACAGACACCCATTGACTCACACAAATACCCATCGAAACACACAGACAATATACTTGCACTAAGACCCATAGAATCACACACAGACATTGACTCACACAGAAACCCAAAGACTCGCACAGGGACAATATACTTGCAAATAGACCCATAGAATCTCACACAGACACACAGCCTCACACAGACACCCATTGACTCACACAAAGACCCATAGACTCACACAGAAACAATATACTTTCACAAAAACTCATTGAATAACACAGAGACACAAATACACACACAGACCCATGGACACACACAGGGACAATATACTTACAAAAAGACCCATAGAATCGCACAGGACATTAACTCACACAGAGACAATAGACTCACAAAGGGACAATATACTTGCACAAAGACCCATAGAATCATACACAGACACACAGCCTCACACAGAGACCCATAGACTCACACAGAAACAATATACTTTCACAAAGACCCATTGAATCACACAGAGACACAGACATACATCGACTCATAGATTCACACAGGGACAATATACTTGCACAAAGACCCATATAATCACAGAGACCCATAGACTCACAGAGACCCATAAACTCACACAAAGACAATATACTTGCACTAAGACCCATAGACTCACACACAGACACACAGCCTCACACAGACACCCATTGACTCACACAGAAACCCAAATACTCACTGGGACAATATACTTGCAAATAGACCCATAAAATATCACACAGACACACAGCCTCACACAGACACCCATAGACTCACACAAAGACCCATAGACTCACACAGAAACAATATACTTTCACAAAACCCATTGAATAACACAGAGACACAAATACACACACAGACCCATGGACACACACAGGGACAATATACTTACAAAAAGACCCATAGAATCGCACAGACATTAACTCACACAGAGACAATAGACTCACAAAGGGACAATATACTTGCACAAAGACCCATAGAATCATACACAGACACACAGCCTCACACAGACACCCATTGACTCACACAGAAACCCATAGACTCACACAGAAACAATATACTTTCACAAAGACCCATTGAATCACACAGAGACACAGACATACATCGACTCATAGATTCACACAGAGATAATATACTTGCACAAAGACCCATATAATCACATATAGAGACCCATAGACTCACACAGAGACCCATAAACTCACACAAAGACAATATACTTGCACTAAGACACAGACTCACACACAGACACACAGCCTCACACAGACACCCATTGACTCACACAGAAACCCAATACTCACTCACTGGGACAATATACTTGCAAATAGACCCATAAAATCTCACACAGACACAGCCTCACACAGACACCCATTGACTCACACAAAGACCCATAGACTCACACAGAAACAATATACTTTCACAAAAACCCATTGACTCACACAGAAACCCATAGCCTCACACAGAAACAATATACTTTCAGAAAAAACCCATTGAATCACACAGACACATAGACATACACACAGACCCATAGACTCACACAGGGACAATTTACTTGCACATTGTCCCATAGAATCACACAGAGACACATAGACACACACAGAGACCCATAGACTCGCACAGGGACAATTTACTTGTACTTTTCAAATATACTGCCACCACCTCCTCCTCTTGTTTGCCCGTCTCATCAACATATATTCCATCCTTAAATTTCTATTAGGCTAGGGAATTATACGTGAGGTAAGCCATGTTTCAGACAGACAGAAGATGTCTGGATAAAGATGATTGAATTAAATCTTGAATTGCTCAAATTTTGCTTTCTGGCCTCTAATATTGATGTGGGCAATGCCAACACCCTGTCGGTATTTTAAATCTATTGAGTTACATGGTGAGTGATGGGGAAGGTGTGGCACTAATGCAACCAGGATTGGTTTGAACACCCAACATAATCAACAATATAAACATTGATTGTTTTAGAATGTATTTTCTACTAGAGTGCCATCCTAAATGGCGTTTTCTGGCATATAGAGAGGTATGTTTGTGATTCATATTTAAGCTTCATATAACAGGAGGTTACGTATGAAACAAATATGAATTGTAGAATATTGAAGACTGCAAGAACAAAATGAACATAATATAGGAGATGCATTGTTTGAGAAAGTATGTGGGTTTGTTGTCTGATGAATGAGGTCACATTGTCAGAGATTTGATGGGTTGGCTGACAATGGGGTAAAAAGACAGCTGATTTACTGGGTGGGAGACCAGCAGCAGTCTGCTCTACCGGTCCTAAACAGCCCAGTAGCAGCACATACAGCAGCCAGGGGAGGACCTCTTTCGAGTGGGAGCTCATCCCAGGGTCTTGACCGCGATCTGACAGCTGAGCTCGGGTGGGTTGAAGATGCGCATGAGGTCCCCAAGCTGGTGGAGCGGCACGCCGCCCATGCAGCTGTAGTGCCATAGATGGGCCACACTTACCAGCAGTGGTGGACAGGGCCCATCTGCAGGTAGCTCGAACCCCCAGGGGAGGGGCCACTGTACCAGCCCAAGAGGGGCGGGGCTTGCTGGGGGCTCTCGGATCCTAGACAGCTAAGCCCCTTGGCGCCACCAATGGGGGGGCTGTGTGTGCTCTGTGGGGTATCTAGGGGCACACACAATCCCACCCCTCGATGGGCAAGAGGCATAAAAGGGCCGCTCCCTGGTCGATCGGGGCCAGTCGCAGCTCAAGTCCCAAGACCAGCCAGCTTAGGACCCTGGACCCCCTCGTCCCGCTTGTCCTTGTAAGGGCCGGGACGCTGTGCGGGCCAGTGGTGGGACTCTGGGACTCCCGGCTCTACGTCCTTGTAAGGGCGAGTTCCGAGGAAGCCAGAGTCTAGACCCGCACCTTGGCTGGGTCGGGTCAGGTAGCCTCCCCTCGGGTAATTGTAGCCGGAGGACCCAGAGCGTAGCTAGAGTCAGGTACGCTAAGAGTAGGCTGTGTCGCTAGGCTGTGTCGCTAGGCTGTGTACCTAGGCTGTGTACCTAGGCTGTGTACCTAGGCCGTGTACCTAGGCTGTAACAGAGTATCAGGACTGTTGGAGTGTTGTATTATAATAAAGAAGTTACCTCTACAAGTGTCTCCGGAACCCATTACACAGCTGCTGCTGGATAACTGGATGCGCATCTTGGCCGCCAGCTGCTCGGCCTCACTGCGTGTGCGGCACAACAGCGCCTCTACGCTGAAGCCATTGTTAAGCAGCAGTGACACGAGCAGCCGGGCCGTGAGCCCCATGTTGAACACCCCCCACATTGGGCAGCCTGGCTCCCTCGCTTTGTCTCTCCCAGCTCCTCATCCTGGTCCCAAGCTTGAGTCTCTCCCAGGGTCCCAGGTGATGGTGATGACTGGTGGTGCTGGTTACTCTTATTGGTGGTGACTGGTGGGGGTGATTGGTAGTGAAGATGACTGGTGGTGATAGTGACTTCGTGGTGACTGATGGTTACTATTGATGGTGGTGGCTGATGGTTGTGCTAGCGGTAGTGTAGAGGTTAACTCGCTGTGCAACATATGTATCGATCCGAATTCGATTTCTGCTCATGGCCAACGACAGTGACGATTATCTTAACTGTTCCTGGGCCTCCCCGACGTCGACTCAGCTTCCAATGAGTACGTGGTGTGGTGTGTAAACATTTCCACTGGGGAGAAAAATGCGGCCAGGCGTGTTGCTGGCCACCTAACGTCGTATACTGTGCCGGCATTAATAGGTGATCACTAACAGCACTTGCCTCAACAGTCTGTTAGTTAAGTATATACGGGGATCTTTTTTATATGATGATGAGCATGATGGTGGTGATGTCTAATAGTGCTCCAGTGTGATGATGGTGATGACTGTAACATAGTGATTGAGATGATGACGCAATGGTGGTGGTGGTTGGAGGTGACTGATGAATGTTGCTGTTGTGATGGACCTGTCTCCTTGTCACACCTCTCTACTCAAACTTACTCACCTGGGTCTGTCTCCTTATCACACTCACCTTTACTTACGTAATAAAGGTCGTGGAAGCGACTTCTGGAATCCGGTCTTTATTTGTCTTTCGTTCACAACACTCCATTTATTTCGATTTAAAGCTTTCGTGACTGCAGGGATTCATCTTCTTGGTTCTTTCGGTAAAGTCACGTAGAAGGGAAGTAATAAAATAATAAAAATAAAACATAATAAACAATTCTCACGACGTTTCGGCCACAACGCAAGCAGCCGTCCTCAGGTGAAAACCAGGTCCGTCGAGCGACAGAGTCTGAATGAAACAGCACACGGCTTGGAGCATATATATAAGCTGGGCGCATTGACAAAGGAATTTGCATATCAACAGGAATTTAGCATATTTATGGGAAATGCAGGAATGTGATTAGTACTGCATATGCATGTGCATTATGCAGGATTAACAGCATCAAAGGGAGCTGCAGTTACTGCTGCTGCAGCAGTTGCTGCTGCAGTTGTCCATTGGGTGGGTAGCACTTGGGTGGTGATATACATGTGTTATATTAAATGGATAAGGCAGCAACTGCAGCAGCAGCAGCAAGTGCAGCAGCAGCAGCAAGTGCAGCAGCAGCAGCAAGTGCAGCAGCGCAGCAACTGCAGCAGCAGCAGCAACTGCAGCAGCAGCAGAAACTGCAGCAGCAGCAGCAACTGCTGCAGCAGCAGTAACTGCAGCTCCCTTTGATGCTGTTAATCCTGCATAATGCACATGCATATGCAGTACTAATCACATTCCTGCATTTCCCATAAATATGCTAAATTCCTGTTGATATGCAAATTCCTTTGTCAATGCGCCCAGCTTATATATATGCTCCAAGCCGTGTGCTGTTTCATTCAGACTCTGTCGCCTCGACGGACCTGGTTTTCACCTGAGGACGGCTGCTTGCGTTGTGGCCGAAACGTCGTGAGAATTGTTTTATTATGTTTTATTTTTATTATTTTATTACTTCCTTCTACGTGACTTTACCGAAAGAACCAAGAAGATGCTCCCATCACTCCTTCACGCGCGACAGACAGCGTGAGAGGGAGAGGAGAGACCGCGCGGCCACGTGGCAGCCTGGACCCCGCTCCAGCGTGGCCTCACCCTCCGTTCCAGATCTGACCACGTGTTGTTCCGTCTCCACCCCTTTTAATACCCGGGTCACGTGGTACCTTTCCACCAATCCTGGTTAACCTCTAGAATCTTCTAGACTCCATCGTACGCTCCCAGGACCACGCCCCTGACTCGTCCCCCCATTGGCTGTGGCTAAAGCCAGCAGAACCAATCCTCTACTTACAGATGTCACCTTCCCATTACGTCAGGGCCACGCCCCTAGACTTCCCCCCATTGGCTATGGGCCAGGACCGGCAGAGCCAATCATCGTAACGAGGTGTGATCCATCAGCAACCCGGATATATCCTCACATTACAATTACACTCCTGTCTTACCCATACTCATCTGGATTTGTCTCTGTCACACCTCTCTACCACGTTCACTCACCTGGGTCTGTCTCACTGTCACACTCACCTTTCTACCCACACTCACTCACTCACCTGGGTCTGTCTCCTTGTCACACTCACCTCTACTTACACTCCTGTCTCTACCCACACTCATCTGGATCTGTCTCACTGTCACACTCACCTCTCTTCCCACGCTCACCTTGGTCTGTCTTACTGTCACACTCACCTCCACCCACACTTATCCGGGTCTGTCTCACAGTTGCTGGCTCATCCTCCCGTCGTCAACACTGAAGTATTCCGAACAACACGCCGGTTCAACCCGAAAGCACTTCAGGAGAGCTACATGCGGCCTCAAACCCCAGGCCCTACACAGTCCTGTGATGGTCTTATTTTATTATCCATATTATGTGTGGCAAAGGCATGTGGCAGACTAAAAAATAAAACACAAGGCTGTCCATACAGGGTGTTAGGCCTGGGGCAAATCACAGTGTGGGCCCCCCGACGCCTTCAAACTCAACCGGAAGTTTTACATCTGACTCCTCTATGACATTGAAGCGCAGGGCCCCCCAATGCTCGCGTACACATTGCAGACCTCCTAGTAAATCCATGCTTTGACGTGGACCTCCCCACGCCGTGCAGGTCGAGGAGGTTAGTTGACTGAATGTTGCCATGTCACTCCGTGTGGGATGGGGAGGGAAGCTGCTGCCTCGGGACCAGTTTAGACATCGCTCATCTCTGATGTTGACCTTGGCCAAGAATCCAACGTCGATTTGCTGGGTTCACAAGGTGGCGTGCTAACCGCTGTACAGGAGCTCAATGGTCCTGTGTTGCATCACAGGACCAATGAGAGATGGTGATGAGTCGGAGACCTTTATTCAGCAGATGATGGTTGATGAAGATGATGATGGCAAAGTTGACTTATTTCACCAGCTACTGAACATTAACCCCCTGTGTGTTTGTAACAAAGCCCTAGGTCCTCTGCCACTCCATCGCAAATCGCACATTGGCACAGCTGGTGGTGGTGGTGGTGGCGGAGCATCGCGTGACGCCGGCGCTGCGAGTCTCGGCCCCACAGGGCGCTGGCTGGGCCGGGCGGAGGAGCCGCGTGAGGAAGCATGTCACCCCCTGTACCCAGGCATGGTGAGCATGCAAGCAGCAGTCCTGTGTTGGCAAGTGCTGTTAGCGAGCACCATGAAGGCCGGCACGGTGCATCAGGGCTGTGGCCAGCACCACGCCAGATTTTCTATGTCTTTAAGGTACGTGTGTTTACGCACCGCATCAGGTACTTGTTTTACTCCGAGTCAGGTTGGACCCACCAACCCGGTTGTCTGCGTGAAGAGCGGTAGTGCAGTGGTTAGGGCGCTGAGCTACAAACCTGGGAGCCCAAGTTTGATTGCTGTCACGGCTAACGTTTAATTTCGGTGGTGATTGATATGAACTGGGCTTAGGCCTCTCCTCAGTGTGGTGTGTCACAATCAGCACTCCGGTGACAACGGCGTTGGGGCGTGGTGCTGTCCACCCACCCCTTCGTGCGCCGTCTCAGCCTTCATAGGTGTTGCTCACTAAAGGCACTTGCCTCAACAGTTTGTTAAAGCTATAAAGGGGATCTTTGTTTTTGTAGGTGTCTGTATGTGGGGAGTGGTGGCATAGCGATTACTGCTCTGGGCTACGAACCCGTTGACCCGATTTTGGATCCCACCTATGGCTAATCGCAGTGACGATTATTTGATTTGGTCTTGGGCCTCCCCTAGGTCGACTCAACTTTAAAGGAGTACATGGCGTGCTGTGTAAACATCGCCACTAGGGATTGAAAGGTGGTCGAACGTTGTGCTGGCCACCCGCTTCGTAGCGTGCTTGCTACAACACTTTCCCTAAAAGTCTCGTGAGGGCTATATACGGTTTTTTTTGTACGTGTACAAACATGCTTCTGGGATGAGTGTATGTCAGAGACAATGATCTATAATAATGTTGTTACGTCTTACAGCTGGAATTGATCAATTACATGGAGAACCACATTACAGCCAGGTGATGGTTTATTTTGTGCAGTCCATGACGACCAGGCTGAGACCATTAACTCGCTAGACTTGAGAATCCGCTTTGATCACAGGCGGCTGCCTGGATTCAAACCGAGGTACTCCGTGGTGCCAGTTTAGTGCTATGACCACGAGGTCACTGGGCTGCGTCTAAACATGCCCCCCCCCCCACGTTATATACATTAAGCAGCAACCTGTTTAGTGAGCCAGCAGCATTCTTTGAATATTTTGCCAAAGCAAATTGGATTGTGGAGCAGTGGCACAGTCCTGCAATTGCTTTCTCTTTAATCCACCAAACATCTTGCCTCACGATTGTGGCGCACCCGATTTCACTGCTTGGTGGACAGAGGCAGGGGATTTAAGATACTCAATAATTCGTTTCAACTGCTGTGCCAGATGGTGGAGCAGTGGGGCAGTGGAGCACAGGGGCCGTGGGGCAATGGGACAGTGGAGCAATGGGGCAGTGGAGCAGTGGCACAGTGGAACAGTGGATTCATGGGGGAGAGGAGGGGCGGATTTGTCGTTAAGAAGGCAAATCGCCTGAATGTTTTCCCACCACCGCTTGTATGTGCTCTGAAGAAGGACCATTTCCCAAAACGTCTCATTGTGTCCTTGTACCGCCGCACACACAGCCGGGACACCGCACGCACAAGCCAAGGCACATTTAACCAACCCAGGAAGCACAAGCAATGCAACGTTATGCTGTGTCCTCAAAGGTTGATTTCACAAAGTTTATGGTAACAACAATAGTATTTATATTCATTATTAACAGGGTGGCCTTGAAACTTGGCACGTGCAGGTTTTGTTCATTGTCTGCACCTGACCCCTCCCGCTCTCTCACCCTGGGTCAGCTGCCCCTTCCATGTCCTGGAAACCATGGCAAGGTCATCCCATGAGGACTGCCTGGATGAAAACCAGCATGGAAGGGGCCCAGTGTGGGGTTGGCTATGCTATTGGGATAGTCCCGTGTGTGTGTGTGAGGTGTCCTGGTAGCAGTCATTCTCCCCTGTAGTCCTGGCATCTGCTGCTCAGCTTCATTCCCCAGCTGTGGTCCCAGTGGCACCGTCTATCTGGGGAACTGTGTGGTGTGTGTGTGGCGTGTATCATGGGGTGGGTGGGTAGTGTGGTGATAGCGGTCATGGTTGGCACCAATCCACGACCACCCCTACTGGGCGGTGGACCTGCCGCCACAAAGCAGCACGCGGCGGAGGAGTGAGGTGATTGCTCTTGCCTTCATAATCTCCTCACCTTCCTGCAGCACCATCTCCACCACCATCTTCTCTTCCTCCTCCACCACCATTGTTTCCCCTTTGTCCATCTGCTCCATCTCCCCCACCACGACCATCTGTTCATCTTTTGTTTTGTCCTGGTCCTCCACCTCCATATTGTCTTTATCCTCTCCCTCCGTGTTCTCCATTGTCTCCATCACAATCTTGTCCTCCTTTGTCTTCTCTTCTTCCGATTTCTCTGCCTCTACCTCATCCTCCATCATCTCTTCCTTCACCACCTCCTTCACCTCCTCCTTTGTCTCCACCATAACCTCTGTCTTTGCTTCAAAGGCCTGGATGAGTGAGGAGGAGGGCTGCGCTGGTTCAAATCTGTGAAGAGACAAAACACGGCACCGTTCCAACTTCCTGCTATGGCAGACATCGCCATCTCTCCATCGTCCGTGTGTGGAATGTGTGGCGGATTAATCTGAGCTTAATATAAACAGCAATAACGACATGGCCAGTGAGTGCTTGGTATTGGCGCTGTCATTCTCATAGCTCAAGGCTATCCTTGAGGTAGGTGCAGCTGTCTCACACAGACTGCTGTAGTTTCAAAGTACTGGGTGGCGTTGCTGTGTAAATTTAGCTGAATAATTTGTCGTGAAATTATTGTTTATATGAATATTCTAATTATTCCCTTGAACATAATGGCCTACACATTTAAAATTATATCGGTGGAGTTTTTGAAAGTCCGCTGTGATGGAATGGATGTGTATCTTTGTGGTTAATGTGGCAATCCGGTGGCAGTAATAGCAAGGGCGAGAAGCAAGATCTGAACTGTAAGTGGTGAACGTTGAGTGCGCTACCTTTTGGCCGCGTCAACCCATCCACGATTTCGGAAAGATATCTGACAGTGATTTGTGGTCGAAAGAGCCGCCTCCCTTAACATCGAAGGCATCTCAGAGTGCATTGCACGCGATGAGCCACTCACATCTTGCATCTCTCGTCTCAATACATTTGAAATTGGACACCCCTCCCAGTGGTAGCTGTCTCTGTACATTACAAGGCAATTTGGAAGCTGGCCTGGAGACAGGCCTTAGACTGCCAAAATATCACGATGGATGGAGGGTTACATGGTGAAGATATGGCCGCATCATTATGTGGTCTAACCCAGACACTAATTATGGAAAATATATCTGTCCATAGTATAGCCGAATGTACGCGTTGGGCTTGCTGTGTCTGTGTATTTGTAAATGTGGCAGGGCTGGAGCATCTGTGCCTCACAGCAAGAGAGACCTGGGTTTGATTTCCATGTTTGGCCATATTCTCTCTCTGGAGTGTGTTGCCCCCTATTCTGGAAGGGTGCTGCAGCTTTCTCCCTGTAACTGATCCACACAAGCAATGCAAATTGCCTAATTTGGATCAAAAAAGTAGCAACTTCATTCCCTACTGCGAGCAAACTTGGCAGGACCCTCCTGAAAAAAGTCATGAGACTTCGTAAGGCTCGTCCTGAGTAAAACAAGCATAATAATGTTTAACACGTAGGCTTTCGCGACACCTTTTTTACTGATTGGCCGTGTCGGGTGGTGGAGGGTTACGACACATTTATAAATAACGCGATCTAAACCCAAAAACGTTGATTATGAAGCATAATACAGAAATAAACACACATAGGACACATGCAGAGTGGTTTACCGTGGCTCAGCCCCCAGAGTTTGCATTCTCTTCTTGGAAGTCCTCTTCTCCAAAGCTCGGAGCAATCGGGCCCTGCACAAGAGTGGCGGCGGTGGTGGTGGGGCTGCTGGCGGTGCTGCTGGTGGTAGCTGTCCGGAGCCACTGTTGCTTCATCTTGGCGAGGCACTGCTCATCCACAATGTGCTTTTCCTCCATGAAGGGCTCCTCCTCTTGAAGTTTCACCTCAACAAGGCACGTCTTCTCCATGAGGCGCTTCTCCTCCTTGACCCACTTCATGTTGGCAAAGCGCTTCACCTCGGTGAGGTAATTTACCCTGGTGAAACGCTTCTCCTCCAGACGCTTCTCCTTGAGACGCTTCACCTCACGAAGGCGTTTTTCCTCCATGAAGCTGGTCTCAATGAGGCGCTTTTCCATGAGGCGTTTCACATTATTGAGGAGATTGTCTCTGAGGCACTTCTGCTGTGTGAGGTGTTTCACCCTGGCGAGGTGCTTCACTTCAACGAGGCGCTTCTCTTCAATGATGCACTCCACCTCCTTGAGACACTTCTCCTCCTGGAGATGCTTCATCTCTCCAAGGTACTTCACCCTGGCAAGACGCTTCTCCTCCTGATGCTTCTCCTCGAGACACTTCACCTTGCAAAGACGATTCTCATCCCTGAAGCACTTCACTTCAATGAGGTGCTTTTCAATGAGGTAGTTCTTGAGTAGATTGTTTCTGAGGCACTTCTCCTCTGTGTGGTACTTCACCCTGGCAAGGCGCTGCACCTCAATGAGGCGCTCCTTTTCCATGGTGCATTTCTCCTTCACAAGGTGTTTCTCCTAGAGACGCTTCACCCCGCTTAAATGCTTCAACTCCCCAATGCTCCTCTGTTCGAGCAAAGATAAGCAAATAAACATTCAGACATGCACATGCAAGCAAAAATGCATACCCACAGGCATGTAAACATGGACGTGCTCATAAACCCAAACACAAATGCATACTCACAAATCTATGTACGGATGCAAACATCTACATTTACTCTTCTTGGTTCTTTCGGTAAAGTCACGTAGAAGGGAAATAAAATAATAAAAATAAAACATAATAAAATAATTCTCACGACGTTTCGGCCACAAGGCAAGCAGCCGTCCTCAGGTGAAGAACAGGTCTGTCAGAAAGACGCTCTGTCAGAAAGATTTAGTATACTGATGATGCTATGAAGTTTATACTTTAGTTTTTACGTGGTTGTTTAGTTGCTGCAGCTGCATACTATTCACATTCCTTCCCTTTGTTGGTGCTGCCCCTGCCCCCTCCCTGTGATGCTGCTAATCCTGCATAATGCACGGGCATAATATGACTTTGAAAACCCCCGCCCACCTCCCACGCATTTCACAATTAGCACTATTCGCATTCCTGCATTTCCCATAAATATGCTAAATTCCTCTTCAAATGCAAATTATTTTTGTCAAGGCTCTCTTCCTCCTCCCTCACAGCTTAAATAGACACTCCAAGCCTAAGACGTGTCATTTAGACTCTGTCTTATCGACAGACATGTTCTTCACCTGAGGACGGCTGCTTGCGTTGTGGCCGAAACGTCGTGAGAATTATTGTATTAAATTTCGATTTAAAGCTTTCGTGACTGCAGGGATTCATCTTCTTGGTTCTTTCGGTAAAGTCACGTAGAAGGGAAGTAATAAAATAATAAAAATAAAACATAATAAAATAAATATTCTTTTATTTAAAATATTATTTTATTTTTATGTTTTATTTTTATTATTTTATTACTTCCCTTCTACGTGACTTTACCGAAAGAACCAAGAAGATTTGAAATCTCCAACCAGATCTAGACTAACGGATGCACACTTGCATCACTTGTTACGACTAGCAGTGACAAATATGGAACCGGACATTGACCATCTCATTAGCCAAAAGCAGGCCCATAGTTCCCATTGAAATACTGGCACGTTTGTTGATTTAACTTTACTTGTTCTTCATTTTAAATATTGTATTTTTTCCCGTTTTGTTTCTTCACTTCAAAATAAGATATATGCAGTGTGCATAGGAATTTGTTCATAGTTTTTTTTAACTATAGTCTGGCCCTCCAATGGTCTGAGGGACAGTGAAATGGCCCCCTGTTTAAAAAGTTTGAGGACCCCTGATGTAGAGGCATGATGAGCCTCTATGATGGTGTTTTGAGTTGGTGGTAGTGTGGTGTGATGGGAAAGGTGATGTGGAGAGATAGTGTGGTGATGTGAGGTGTAGTGATAGTTTGGTGTGATGGTATGGAGATAATGTGGTGTGTTTGACCCCCATAGACCCCTGGGGAGCAATTCTCGTAACTTTGTCCTGGGAAAGAGTCCACTTTATCCATAATGTCTCCCCACGTGGTCGACTGGCGCCACGACTCCCGGGCTACAGAAAACAGAAAATGTATTCAAAGGGCGAGTAATAAATTAAAGAACGAAGCACATGGAGTTTCACGCAACTAATTCTGAGATCCCTGTAATTAGCTCTTACCACACAACAGGAGCTGCTATTGAGAAATATTCATCACGTGGCAGTATTTTTGTGAGCATGGTGAGACCATAAATTCTATGAACTTGAGATCCCAGTCTTGATTTGAAGCTTTCGTGACTGCAGGAACCCATACTCTTTGGTTCTTTCGTTAAAGTCACGTAGTTAGAAATAAACTAAAATAAATCAAATCACGACGTTTCCATTGAAACACAAGCAATTGAAATCCATTTCCATTGAAATCAGGTGTGAAAACCACAGCAAGAAAACAATGTTTTGCTTAAGCAGGAGAGAGAGCTGCTGTGGCAAGAGGTTATATAGGTAAGAAGAGGGGAGGAGCAATGGGGGGAGAGAGAGGGAGGGGGAGGAGAGAGCTGCGTGAGCGCTAGGAGAGGGGACGTGAGGCTGGGGGGGGAGTGGGCGGGGCTGGAAGTGGGAGGCCGAGAAAGCTGGAGATGCAGGGGGAAATTAACTCGGAAAAAAATTAACCCGTAAAAACTAAGTTTTTCACTATAAATCCTTCATATGCGTGGCATCGGTTTCAATTTATTATTCATTTCTGTTTTTCTTGAGTAAGCAAGCAAGCAAGTGAAGTTAATATAAATGATTTAAAAATGAAAGATCACCTCTTGACATGCCCCGTATATTCCCGAGGGCACTAGCGTTGACCCATTTTACCACTTTCAAGAACCTGGCGGCTTCAATTTAACTGCTCTATATAGTCTCCATTGTACAGCGTGGGGGCAGGGATTTCATGCCATGTGGTTAGTCAACATTTGCGTCATCATGAAACGGGCGACTAGAGTCCTCTTGTCCTCTGGCTTGAGATGGCTGCCACCTATGGGCCAGATGATTGTCTGCCACTATTAAGCAATTGGTAATTAAATATTTTAAAAAATTCCCTAAACAGTGTAAAATTTAGGAATTTTTTTTCACGAAAATTAATTGTCACGCACAACGAGTCTGTGCAAAATGTCAGCTCGATTGGATCACGGGAAGTGGGTTAAAAAACGAACGAAAGATTTGCACGGTCGTAAGCAAGCAAGCAAGCACGCAAGTGTAGTGACATACAACGGTCACTACTGTGTCGGCCCGTACGAGGGCTGGGGGCCCCAAGGGGTGCCTGGGGGGTCACGTGGTGGAGGGACCCGGACCTTCCCAGAGGTGGGGGAAGGGAGGCGTGGCCTGGGAAGGGAGGCGTGGCCTGGACAGAGCCAGCCACGCCTGGGCGGAGCCGGCCACGCCAGAGGAGATATAAGCGTGGTATGAACGCAGAGCGAGGCTGTTGTACTCCGAAGTGAAGACATCATCGGGTCGTCGTCCTGGGCCAGGCAGACCGTTGCCTGCCTGGTCCAGTCTGTGTCGTGTTCCAGAGTGTTAGTGAGTTGAGGAAGGTGGTCACCACCTCATGTACAGTGTTATATTACCGTTTAATAAATAGTGTTGCCTCCAAGCTGCGTGTGTGTGCACCTAATTCGAACCCACTACACAAGCAAGCAAGCAAGTGAACTTAATATAAAGGATTTAAAAATAGACTAGTACCCGGCAGATATGATACACACAACCATAAATCAGTTAGGTTTTACCTGGTTAATGACATCCTTCCAATGATTGCTCAATTTGTATCCATCTTCTCGGTTGAAGTTATGTCTGTTTATGTTTCTGGATTTATTTCTAACTACGTGACTTTAGCGAAAGAACCAAAGAGTATGGATTCCTGCAGTCACGAAAACTTTAAATCAAGATTGAACCACCTATACGGGGAGGGTTTTCACACATCTGTGAGAGCTTTTAACAGACTACGAGACAAGAAGGCTCACATGATCGAGTCTCTCACCTTTCTGAAGAGATGCCGCGACAAGGTAATACCTACCACATTTGCACTCACATCTGCTTCTCTCACTTCTAACGTCAAACGGATTTTATTCAAGAGCTAGCCTTTCTCTAATCTCAGGATAAGACTACTCCGTCTTGAACTTGATCATTTAGACATGTCTCCTACAATCACACTTAACATTAACATAAAATGTCCGCATTTGATTGGAACCTTGTAGATAGCATGACTGCTTCTTCTGCCACAACAATGTCCTCCAAATGTAAGGTTAACCTTATTGCTAAATTCAATAACTTGTCAAAAAAGAAACCAGATCTACATTAAAAAGCTAGATGTTAACAAGACTTATCAATTAGAGTAGCAGTACAATCTCCGATAGCCTAAAATCGGTACTAGCTCGAGGGCTGAATTTTGCTGTCACCCCCAAACACCAGTTCATTATTTAATTGCCCAGGTAGATGTAGCCCTCAAAGGCTTGGGACACATCCCGACAGATGTGGCAGGATCTGAAATTGCCACCATCCTTAAAAATGCTAAGCAACCCATTAGTAACATCAGCAAAGACGAGCGCTCTGAACTCACCAAATTGAAAAAAATAGATGACAGTCATCCACCCAGCCGACAAGAGCAATGCTACTGTTATCATGGATGAAACCACATACAACAACAAAATCCAGGACCTTAATGATGGCAGTTACACCAAAACAAAGATCCTACCAACCGTCTGGCTACAAAAAACAACAATATCACTACCAGTTCGACTTTTCTAATCAAACCTTTCAAACGGCTCTCCCTAAAACCTTCTGCTACTAGATTACCCAGATTCTATGGTCTTCCAAAAATCCATAAAGAAGGTACTCCACTTCGGCCCATCGTTTCCACTATCAACTCACCTACCTACAAACTGGCCCGTTTTTTGTCTGATACCTTGCTTCCATACACAGGCAAGACTACCTTAGCAGTACATAACTCAGCTCACTTGGTCTCTCTAATCAAGGACATTTCACTGTCCCCAGATGATTTGCTCGTCAGCTTTGATGTAGTTTCTCTGTTCATTAAAGTTCCTGTACCTGACACCTTAGCAATGATTGAATACTTTGTCCAACATGGACTGAATCCTGATGTACCTACTCTGGTTAGGCACTGCCTTACCAACACTTACTGTACCTGGAATGGTACTTTATACAAACAAAATGAAGGTACCCCCATGGGTTCCCCCTTATCACCAGTGATAGTGAATGTTTTCATGGAGAAATTTGAAACAGATGCCATCCAGACATCCACCCTACGTCCTTCCTTGTGGAAGAGATATGTAGATGACACTTTCGTCATTTGGCCACATGGCCTGCCAGCTTTAAACCAATTTCTCAACCACATCAATTCCATACACCCGTCCATCAAATTCACCATGGAAGTGGAGAAAGACGTTAAGCTACCATTCCTGGATGTTTTGTTTGAGAAGAGACCAAATGGCTCGTTGGGACACTGTCTACAGAAAAGCCACCCACACAGATTCCTATCTGAAACCTGATTCCCACCACCATCCGGCACAGAATAATTCCCTCATCAAAACACTACACCACAGGGCACACTGCATTTCCGACTAACACCACCTAGCCGGTGAACTGGAACACGTACACCAGGCCCTCAATATTGATGGGTACTCGGACCGCATTATTCGCAAAGATGTTTCTCCAACCATGGAGAAACAACCCCCTGAGAAGCCGATAAAAACCATCATGTTACCATACATAGCAGGTGTTACCAAAAATATTTCCAAAATCTTAAACAAATACAAGATCCAGGTCCGATTCAATACAATACACAAAATCCGTGATCTAATCCCATCTGTGAAGGATGCCATTCCTGACATGCAATATACTCGAGTTTACAAATGAGTTGTACCTGCGGTCGCAGTTACATTTGGAAAACGAAACGACATGTCTCGGACTGTGTCCGCGAACACAAGGCAGATCTGAAACACGACAGAATCAATACCTCTGCCGAGGCTGACCATTGTTATAACGCTGTGGGCACGCATGATATTGTTTTTTCCGAGACCAAGGTACTCTGCAAACCTTCTGGCTACTATCAAAGGTTTGTTCATGAAGTCATCCAGATATATAAACAGACGTAACTTCAACCGAGAATATGGATACAAATTGAGCAATCATTGGAAGGATGTCATTAACCAGGTAAAACCGTAACTGCTTTATGGTTGTGTGTATCATATCTGCCGGGTACTAGTCTATTTTTAAATCCTTTATATTAAGTTCACTTGCTTGCGCGCTTACGACCGTGCAAATCTTTTGGTCGTTTTTTTACCCACTTCCCGTGATCCAATCGAGCTGACATTTTGCACATAGACTCGTTGTGCGTGACAATTAATTTTCGTGAAAAATGTTTTCCAAAATGTTACACTTTTTAGGAAAAAAAAATTCTATGTAATTACCAATTGCCTAATGGTGGCAAGCAATCATCTGACCATAGGTGGCAGCCATCTCAAGCCAGAGGACGAGAGGACTCTAGCCGCCACGCATATAAAGGATTTATAGTGAAAAACTTTGTTTTTACGGGTTAATTTTTTCAGAGTTAATTCCCCCCCCCCTGCATCTCCAGCTTTCTCGGCCTCCCACTTCCAGCCCCGCCCACTTCCCCCCTCCCCCCAGCCTCACGTGCCCTCTCCTCGCGCTCACGCAGCGCACCCCTCCTTGTACCCTCCCCCTCTCTCTCTCTCCCCTTGCCCCCTTCTTATCTAGAAACCTCTTGCCACGGCAGTTCTCTCCCACTTCAGCAAAAAAACATTCTTGCTGTGGTTTTCACACCTGATGATGGTTGCTTGTGTTGCAATCGAAACGTCGTGATTTGTTTCATTTTAATGTATTTCTAGCTACGTGACTTTACCGAAAGAACCAGAGTATTGAGACCCCAGTTTAAGCAATGATGGCTGAAACTCGGATCTAAACCCACGCTCTCTGCCACACTCAATCATTACATCTTCCCATCACTACCAATCTATGACTATTAAAAGTAATTGATGAGGAACCCTCCTCCTCTGCAGGCCTGGTATACACCTAGGCCTCAGGCTTCATATTCGTTCCTCCAAAGATTGATACATTTGAGAGAGAGACATAACATAGACACACAGGCAGACACAAGCAGAGAGAGAGACATAACATAGACACACAGGCAGACACAAGCAGAGAGAGAGACATAACATAGACACACAGGCAGAGACAAGCAGAGAGAGAGAGACATAACATAGACACACAGGCAGACACAAGCAGAGAGAGACATAACATAGACACACAGGCAGACACAAGCAGAGAGAGAGAGACATAACATAGACACACAGGCAGACACAAGCAGAGAGAGAGACATAACATAGACACACAGGCAGACACAAGCAGAGAGAGAGACATAACATAGACACACAGGCAGACACAAGCAGAGAGAGAGACATAACATAGACACACAGGCAGACACAAGCAGACAGAGAGATATAACATAGACACACAGGCAGACACAAGCAGAGAGAGACACGTAACATAGACACACAGGCAGACACAAGCAGAGAGAGAGACGTAACATAGACACACAGGCAGACACAAGCAGAGAGAGAGAGATATAACATAGACACACAGGCAGACACAAGCAGAGAGAGAGACGTAACATAGACACACAGGCAGACACAAGCAGAGAGAGAACAACATAGACACACAGGCAGACACAAGCAGAGAGACATAACATAGACACAGGCAGACACAAGCAGAGAGAGAAGACATAACATAGACACACAGGCAGACACAAGCAGAGAGAGAGACATAACATAGACACACAGGCAGACACAAGCACAGAGAGGAGACATAACATAGACACACAGGCAGACACAAGCAGAGAGAGAACATAACATAGACACACAGGCAGACACAAGCAGAGAGAATAACATAGACACACAGGCAGACACAAGCAGAGAGGAGAGAGAAATAACATAGACACACAGGCAGACACAAGAGAGAGAGACATAACATAGACACACAGGCAGACACAAGCAGAGAGAGAGACATAACATAGACACACAGGCAGACACAAGCAGAAGAGAGAGACATAACATAGACACACAGGCAGACACAAGCAGAGAGAGAGACATAACATAGACACACAGGCAGACACAAGCAGAGAGAGAGATAACATAGACACACAGGCAGACACAAGCAGAGAGAGAGACATAACATAGACACACAGGCAGACACAAGCAAGAGAGAGAGACATAACATAGACACACAGGCAGACACAAGCAGAGAGAGACATAACATAGACACACAGGCAGACACAAGCAGAGAGAGAGACATAACATAGACACACAGGCAGACACAAGCAGAGAGAGACATAACATAGACACACAGGCAGACACAAGCAGAGAGAGAGGACATAACATAGACACACAGGCAGACACAAGCAGAGAGAGAGTATTAACATAGACACACAGGCAGACACAAGCAGAGAGAGAGACGTAACATAGACACACAGGCAGACACAAGCAGAGAGGAGACATAACATAGACACACAGGCAGACACAAGCAGAGAGAGAGACGTAACATAGACACACAGGCAGACACAAGCAGAGAGAGAGAGACATAACATAGACACACAGGCAGACACAAGCACAGAGAGAGAGACATAACATAGACACACAGGCAGACACAAGCAGAGAGAGAGAGACATAACATAGACACACAGGCAGACACAAGCAGAGAGAGAGACATAACATAGACACACAGGCAGACACAAGCAGGAGAGAGACATAACATAGACACACAGGCAGACACAAGCAGAGAGAGAGACATAACATAGACACACAGGCAGACACAAGCACGAGAGAGAGACATAACATAGACACACAGGCAGACACAAGCAGAGAGAGAGACATAACATAGACACACAGGCAGACACAAGCAGAGAGAGAGACATAACATAGACACACAGGCAGACACAAGCAGAGAGAGAGACATAACATAGACACACAGGCAGACACAAGCAGAGAGAGAGACATAACATATACACACAGGCAGACACAAGCAGAGAGAGAGACGTAACATAGACACACAGGCAGACACAAGCAAAGAGAGAGAGACATAACATAGACACACAGGCAGACACAAGCAGAGAGAGAGAGACATAACATAGACACACAGGCAGACACAAGCAGAGAGAGAGAGACATAACATAGACACACAGGCAGACACAAGCAGAGAGAGAGACATAACATAGACACACAGGCAGACACAAGCAGAGAGAGATGTTTTGTCTCTCAAATTTAGCAATCTTTGGAGGGACGTAATCAACCAGGTGAGGTGTTGACTGTTGTGTTGGCCGACTCTCTGTGTTGTATTGCATTATATTTCCAAATTTACTATGTTTGTTTTCTCATTGATGTGTACCTGATGATGTTTGTTTTGCAATCGAATCGTCGTATTCTATTATTATTTAATTTCTTTCTACGTGACTTTACCAAAAGAAGCAAAGAATAATTCCTGCAGTCACGAAAGTTTCGAATCTAGTTTGGAATTATTAACTTGTGTTCCATGTGTAATGTGAGGATATATCCGGGTCGCTGACGGATCACAACTCGTCACGATGATTGGCTCTGCCGGTCCTGGTCCATAGCCAATGGGGGGAAGCCTAGGGGCGTGGCCCTGACGTAATGGGAAGGTGACATCTGTAAGTAGAGGATTGGTTCTGCTGGCTTTAGCCACAGCCAATGGGGAGACGAGTCAGGGGCGTGGTCCCGGGAGCCTACGATGGAGTCTGGAAGATTACATAGAGGCTAACCAGGATTGGTGGAAAGGTACACGTGACCCGGGTATTAAATAGGAGTGGAGACGAACAACACGTGGTCAGAACTGGAACGAACGGAGGGAAAGGCCACGCGAGAGGGGGTCCCAGGCTGCCACGTGGCTGCGTGCGTTTCTCTCTCTCTCTATCCCTCTCACGCTGTCTATCAGCAGCGTGAAGGAGTGTTGTAAAGAAAGACAAATAAAGACCGGATTCCAGAAGTCGCTTTCACGACCTTTATTACACATGTGTAGGGCTGTTATCGAGGGGCTGTTTGTACATAGGATCAAACGGCGAACAAACACAGTGGGCGGAGCTCCGGGAGTACACGGGGGGGGGGGGGTGCCCGCAACGACGTCCGCATCGGGCAGCCTGGGGGTAGGGCTGCCCGGGGTTGTGATCCTGGGGGATATAAAAGGGGATGACAGAGAGAGCTCGGGGCTCAGTATTAGAACGTAGAAGGGAAGACTGAAGACCCGGGTAGCTAGAGCCCTGGACTCCCCTGAGACGCCGCCCTTGTCAGGGCCGCGCAGGACCGAGCCAGCGGCGTGGTCCCGTGAACCAGAGTCAGCACTCTGGGACTCCGGGTACCGTAGCCCGACTCGCCAGTGTCGGGCCAGACAGCCTCCCCTAGCCCGTTAGTGGAGGACTCGGGGGTAGGTCAGGGATAGCTAGGGGTGTATCCCCAGTTATACGGGTGAGGGGGCCGATACCCCTCGAGTGTTATATGCCCACTGTTGTACTGTAAAATAAATACACGTGTGCCTCAACCTCGGTGTCAAGCGTCCTCACCGGTACTTCACATGCATTAAATTTGAAGCGTATGAACAACATCTCATTGGTGTATTTACTTTAAAATTCAAGGTGTTATTATTAACCTAAGTAGTTATGTTTAGGTGACTGAGGTGGTAGTAGTCAAGTGTAATTTGAGTTACATGTCAATTATTGTGCAATGGATTTGTCTGTGTGCACCTAGCCTGGCACGTTTAATATGGGTTTATTTTCTTGTTGATCAGTCTTTAAAGATGTATATTTTTGCGTCTTGTTATGTGTGTCTGTGTCAGCTTACGTTTCTATGTGTGTAGCTGTGTGTGTCTGTTAGTTTATAATGGGTGATGTGATGGGTGGTGATGACGATGATAATTAATGGGTGGTGATGTGATGGATGGTGGTGATGATGGGTGGTGGTGATGTGGGGTAGTGATGATGCGTGATTGGTGGTGATGATGGGTGGTGATGATGGGTGGTTATTATAGGTGGGTGGTGGTGGTAATGATAGGTGATGATTGGTGATGAGGGTGATGATGGTTGATAATTATGTTAATGGATGGTGATACTGATGTATGGTGATAATGATGGGTGTTGGTGATGGGTGGTTGGTGGCGATGATGATGGGTGGTGTTGATGAGTGGTGATAATGATGGGGGTGATGATGATGATGATGGGTGGTGGTGGTGATGGGTGGTAGTGATGGTTGGTGATGACGATTGATGGTGATGATGATGGTTGGTGATGATGGGTGTTGATGGTGATGGGTGGTGATGCTAATGGGTGGTGGTGATGATGGGTGGTGATGGGTGGTGATGATGGGTCTGTTTTTAGGAATCCTTCATGACCCACAAAGTGTGTGGGTTTGTGGAAGAGCCATCACCCACAATTCCTATTGATAGCCATTCAATCTTTAAAATGCTAAGCGGGGGCCTTCGGTTATGGGAATGTCGAACGAGCCAACCCGTTTTTTTATTCTCAGAGCTGGAATTTAGGCAAATAATAATGATAATAATTACATGTTTACTCTCAAAAAGAGTTTGAATCAGAGGTATGATGAACCACGACAAGCAGCATTCAGAATCATCATGTTTATTTATCCTGGAGGAGTCCGATGAGCTATCCAGCTATTGTTTACAGACGTCGAGTCGGGGAGGGTCAGAAGAACACGAGACAATACAACAAGTGATAGGAGTGCGAGCTAGAGAAAAAAGGTAATCCAGTCACTAAACTATATAGCATTTAAATAACTAAAATATATAAGTACAAATGGCACAAGTACATAAATTACTGCCGATATTTAAACACTAAATGCAAGCTTGGACAAAAGCAGTCCCAGACCACACCAAGACAACACAGTCCCTCGATGAAATTTCATGTAAAAATTTAACCTTTGACACATGGGTAAGAATCAGAGTTAGAAGTTACATTGGCAAATGTGGTTTTATCCAGCACTAAGCTTCTGCTTCATATTATTTTTAAGGAAGATTTACGGATGTTAAGGGAGGATCCAAGGTTATTCCAAAACATTGATGGTGCTGCACTGACAAAGACTTTTGTTACCCATTCCAATTCTTGTTCTTGGAATAGTTAAAGCTCAATTCAATGAGCGTCTTAGGTTGCGTGGGTTTGACCATGGGGTAGATGGATTAGGTCAGTATAATGCGTAATTTTCCAATCTTTATAAGTAGAGGTCACAATGGTGGGTCCTGTATGGTAAATCCAGTACAGATCAAAGAGCAGAATGATAAAGCGGGTTTATTATGTTTAGTGTTTCATTAGTAGTTGATTTGTAAGCAGCATCACGGGAGTCAAAACGTGGTAGAATGATAGTTTCAGCAATTTGCAGGCCTAATCGAAGGAGAAAACAATGTTTCTGTATTAAATCCCTAATTTGCATTTCATTGCATTTGACGTGTGATCAATATGGGGTTGTAATGTCAGTTTTTAATGAATAAAACCAAGTATTTGGAGCACTCTGTTCAATGATGTGTTTTTCTGATATCCATAATAGGTTAAGGGAATTAAACGAGACTCTTGTTTGATGAAAATAACATGATGATAGTGATTTTGGGATTTCGGATACAATTTAGTAATGACAATTGATTATTGAATCAATTCAAAATCGTGTTGGAGATTGTTTGACTTTGGAGATTTATCCGATACGAACATGACAATGTTACCAGCAAAGATATTTAATTCTGACTAATTTTAAGTTTAGTCCAAATCATTCAAATATAAGAAAAGAATTGGACCCAGCACGCAACCTTGTGGAATGCAATTTGTTTTGTTAATTTTTGTGGACGAGACGTTATTACTATTGTAGGGGACTGTATGTCAGAGGTATGGTTGGGGCACGCGTTGCGATACAGTGGCTGCGTAAGGATGGGAAACTGTAAGGGGAAATATAGGGGAACGCACACGTTGAGTTAATTAAGAGCAGGTGGTCTGTCCACGTGGGAGGGACACGGTCTGATTAGGGGCGGGCCTAAGGAGGGTTTATAAAGAGGGAGCCTGAACTCAGTTGTGGGTGCAAGGCTGGGACAAGACTGAAGAAAGACGACCAAGGCGGAGTGCAGCTGGGCTGGGTTCAACGGAACTGTTTGTACTTACTACATGGAAATAAAGACTTACCCTTGTTAAAATGGACGTCTCAGGAACTCCTTTACACTATGTACTTATTTAAGAACGGTCTGAGAGGTAACTTATATCATTTTATTGTTGAATCTGAAAACCGTAATTGACCAAGAATTGTGAGTGGAATATAATTTTCAACTGGCTTTTGAAAAGGTAATGAATATTGCACAGCAGTAGTGACCTTTTATCCAGTTTACTGATGAGAACATTTAAAACATCCATAGCTGTGGTGGTGCTGTAATCCTCTTGAAAACAGACTTTGCTGTGCATGAGATTGTGAGCTTTTCGGCAGCAGTTTATTTTGGATGTATGTTTTTCGAATATTTTAGTAACTTGATTTGAAGGTTGCGTGACTGCAGGAATCCATACTCTTTGGTTCTTTCGGTAAAGTTACGTAGATAGAAAAAAGAAAAATATATATCACGACGTGTCGATCGCAACACAAGCAGTCGTCCTCAGAACAACACAAGCGGTCGTGTGCCTCGGAACTGCTGAACCTGGTTCAGCCTAGTTCAGCAGTTCCACTGCTGGATAATTTTTTTCCGCCTGAGGACGACCGCTTGTGTTACGATCGAAACGTCGTGATATATATATTTATTTTTTCTACCTACGTGACTTTACCGAAAGAACCAGTGTATTTTAGTAACTGTTGAAAAAATATGGTCTATAATTATTAGGATCTCTTTAAGCCA